>NW_024539761.1:0-55220 GCF_016647785.1 Suillus fuscotomentosus
GCTGGGGTACCGATGCCGAAACCTGCGGCTACCAGAGCACGCCGGATCCAGGGTGATAAAATAGTAGCAAAATGGAACTGTAGTATTGCATTACATTAGCTAGGCAGCGTGGTGGGATGACTCCGACTGACCTCTACAGGACGGTCTGCCCATTTCTGGACTTCGTTCCGCGTGTCTACGAGAGCTTGGACAGATGTGGTGTCAATTTGAGATCTGGGAATAAGAAATGAGTTGATTGGTAGAAGGAGACCAAGGTGAGATGTCTTACACTCCAGAGAAGTCTAGCACAATCGCATGAAGAGCAGGTTTTTCATTGTTGGCTGCCTCTGCACTCAGGGAGTTGCCACGAGTTGGTCCGGGATCGTTCCAGGGACGATCGGCCATCTTTATCGTGCTGAAGTCAATCCCACGTCTCATGTTCTCCCTCACATGATCGACAATGACGGAATTAATGATGGCGCAGTTGGGGTATAGGTAACTTTCTTCAAAGCGGTAAACGATCACACCCGGAGTAGGAGGGTCAACCTTGACATATTGGTTTGTTACGTCATCCTTGCGCAACGGAACGAAGACTTCTCGTGATTCAGTTGAGTTGCGTGTCAGGGTAACCTTCCCAAGGAAATATCCCCTGGGGTGTGCGACGCGAACCAGAAGTAAGGCAAACGATGCCGAGATGGAGGTGTAGATGCCGTTCTCAATAGACGAAAAGACGGTGACCAGGACTGCAGCCAACCAAATAAGAAACTCGAGGGGGGAAACGCGCCAGTAAGAGAATGCTTGGGAAGGTGACGCGACAAGATCAGCGACCGCGTGGATGATAACGGCCGAAAGACCAGCGCTAGGGATCCAGTAAAAGGCTGGGGTAAGGCCATAGAGAGCAACGATGACAACCATCGCAGTGAAAATACCAGCCAGAGGAGTCCGCACACCCGACTTCGACTTCAAGGCAGAACGGGAGAACGATCCTGTAGCGGGATACGCATGGAATATAGTGCCGAGCGTGTTCGTGACGCCTATGGCGATGAGCTCCTGGTTGGGATTGATCTTGTATCCATTGACCCGTCCAAATGCTGCAAGTAGCGTGTCAAAAGGGCATAACGGTCAGATATCGGTGACTTACATCTGGCAATGGCGATGTGCTCAAGAAGGAGAATTATGGTGGCGACAGGGATCTGTGGCCCGAGGGCTTTGACGAGCTCGCTATCGATGACAGGGGCTCCCACGTTTTGAAATCCTGCGGGAACAGTTTCCAAGATGGCAATCGGATATTTACCGGAGGCGGTTTTACGGTGTCGGCAGTACAGCCAAGAAGCTAAGGTCAACACTATCACCACAAAAGCATTTCTTGCAACTGAGATGAAAAAGAAAAGTCGGGCTGGAAAAGATACCATAAGAGTTTCGTCATAGGGAGGACTACATAAATCACAGCTTACCTCGTCTGGGGTACCGTTTGGATAAGTGATCACACATGATGCGAATTGCGTAGAGCGAAAAAAGGCCTGTGAGACCCCAGGCGGCATCTAGTTTCGTACCGGGAAGTCCCTTGAGAGTATTGATGATAACTTCGTACGTGGCAGCTCGAGTACTATGAGATATGTCACAAATTGCGTTTCGTTTGAAATGACTGACACGCTTACCTGAACCCGGTAATGCCCATGAGGGCAGGAACCTGACCTGCAACTATATTTATCGCAGATCCAGTCATATACCCGCTGACTGCTGGCACGGGTATGAACTCGACGATCCAGCCGATGCGCAAGAGGCCAATCCCGAGTACGATAAATCCACAAACAAAGGCCAACGTGGTGGCTATCAGTGGGCCAGCCCATTTACCAGGGTACTGTGCATCTACAGCAATGATGATTTGAGCCACGGTTTGCGACATAACTGCCACTGGTCCGATAGAAACATCTTTCGAAGTCGCAAAGAACTAGGAGTAAATTTAGCGCCGCGATTATCCAAAGTAGCGTGCACGTACGCAATATACAAGGACGCCAACGAAGGATGAATACAGACCGTACTGCGCAGGAAGCGAGGCAAGCTACGAAGGCTTGTCAATCAACGAGAACAAGATTTAAGACATAATATTACTATTGCATATGACATGCCCTGTGGGACTAGCACCATTCCTACGGTAAGACCAGCAATAAGGTCACCAGTAAGCCATCCCAAATCTGAAAACGTATACGATTAGCCTGAGCTTGTCAAAGGGAGAATGAATTGTCTCACTGTATCGGGTGATCCATCCAAAGATTGGAAACAGACTGATCAAGTATTTCACCGCCTAGAATAAGATTCTCCAAATCAAACACTCAGGGTGAAGAAAAGTATAAGGATTTCGTACCCCATGCCTTGGATCTTTCACGATTCCCTTCAAATAGGTTTCAGTGGTGATTGTAGTCACTGTCTGTTCGGGATTTCCAATAATTCTATTGACAACACGCTTTGCTGTTGAAAGCATGGTCGAACTACTAGTGGCTCAGATGGGCCCGGGAATGAGAGGGTCGGGTAGATATTTACTGTGGGTAGCTGGGCGCTGTGTGGACAGATGCAACAGATGTTGTGAAGAATGGCCACCGCGCGAGCAAACCGGAATGACTTGATGACGGGTATCCATTTTATAGATGCGGCATTCCAGATTGATCCGTCAAGTTACGTTCTTTCTGTGAATCATACCACGCCGATGTCGACTGAGCACGCCATTGATGGTCAAATTGACGATAGCTATGACTTTCAAGCTGATTTGCAGGGGGTTCACATCGGTCCACATGTACATGTTATATGCGCTGGGTTATAATTCATCATCTATTCTCAGTCAAGCAGTTGGACTTTGGATATTTACTGACCACGAAGTATTAATGTTTTTCCGCTTCCACGTTCTGGTCCACGATTGTACCAATAGATGGTGCCATCGAATATAATGATCCAGGGGTCAATAGAATGCAGGTGCCTTGGAGCGGGTCAAGTTCGTGACGACTGCGGTCACTGCGCAGCCACGGAAGCCATCTTTCAGTCTGGTAACTGGTTTCAAATTGGCACCAACGACGAGGACTGAGGTCGCGGTAAGTGCACAACATAGCTGCTGCACTAGAGGACTGGTCCAGCCGTCCTTGTCATTTTGAGGCAATAATTTGCTGCAGTTGCAGCGCTGCAGTCAACACTGCAGTGGGGAGCCACGCATATGATAGGCAAATATTGTGACTGATGCTATGATGCTTGGAATGATGCATCGAAATTCTCGAAAAGGGAAATATCCCACGCTGGTCCATCATGCATCATGCCTCCCCGTTAAGTACTGATTCTAACCCCAACATACATCAGTGAACCAGTGAGGAAAGTAGAAGACTACACACCACGATATATAGTACATAATCACAAGGACTAGCATAATTCTGCTATCTATATTATTATTATAAGTGGGACTCAGAGTAAAAATGGAATTTTCGGTAAAGCTCGGTAACTTGACTAGTTTTTTTGGGGTCCTAATGTCGCAAATTCCTAATTTGGGCTTCAATGCCTTTTAAGGCATTTCAACGTTCAAAGACCAAACATAAATTGAAAGCGCTTACAATGGCAGAGTCGTGATTGTAATCAATTTGTAATCACGGTTGCAATCGTGATGGCAATTGCTGTTGCAACACGTGGCAATCCATCTTAGTCATTAGTATTACTCACGATAGGTTTTGAACACTTCAGAAAACTCGCTAAAGCTTGAAAACAAGCACAGCCGCATGCGGCAAATTTGGAAGTCAGGCTCGGCACCATGGCTGAGTTCGAAATATGCCTGCTGTTCGCCAACAACGCCTCCGTCGTTCTGCACGACTTGGAGGCAACCCTCCAGTGTGCTCTAGAGCGATGGATCCTGAGCCGTCGACATCTCAAATACAACCACCTCCCCCCGATCCAAAACCCAAGCTGACGATTCAGTGGCAGAGTGATGACACTCTCACTGACGTCTTGGTCACCTGGCTCACCGAACACCCTCCCGACTGTCGTATCTTATTCTACTCTGATGGCAAGAAACCACCTCCCTCTCTGGATTCAAGTTCTTCTGCTCGTCCCTCGGGAAAGGACAAGTCTCAGATCTACTCTGTTATTGCTCAGGTCATCTTCAAACATCACGCAAAATATGGGCTGGAATATGCAAACAGTCAGAAGAAATTTCGTGACTCTGTCAACAACCGTATCACAAGGTATGTCATGTTTATATTTTTTGTACTATGCGCTGATAAGATCCTTAGTCTCAAAAACAAATATAAGCCCCTTAAGGCTAAATTCAGCGCAACCGGTGCTGGTGTAGTCCCTCTTGATGACGCCTCCGCTAAAAATCTACAAGGTGAGCATTCTTATTTATTTGTTTAGCGGTTTGACCGATTCAAATTTGTAGAAGAAGTCTGTCGCGAATTTCCATGGTACAAGGAACTCGACGCCATCTGGCACTCAAATCCCTCCTTTGCAGCAAAAACTACATCGTCCAAGCCTGGCGTTGACCATGCTGGTGACATGTACGCGCTAGTACGTCCGCGTGGCAGGGCTGGCCCCTCCGCACATACCAGGGGTGCTACCAGGGCTCAGCCCCCCTCTCATGTTCTGCCTCCTCATAGCTGCCCATTTACTGATTCACAAATTGATCCTCGTCTGCTAGCACCTGCTGCTCCTGCTGCTCTCGTTCCTTCGCCTGCTCCCGCTGCTCCCATTCCTTTGCCTGCTCCCGCTGCTCCCATTCCTTTGCCTGCTCCCGCTGCTCCCATTCCTTCACCTGCTCCCTTTCCTTCTGCTCCTCCCACTGCTCCCACTCCTGCTTTTCCTCATTTCCCTGCTCTTCCTATTCCTCCTGCTCCTCCTGCTCCTCCGGCACCTCCAAATGCCGACTTCGATACCACTATGGGCAATGTTCCTGATCTTGACGACGACGACGACGACGACTTATATTCCGCTGCTTTCCGTGCCCCTCTGGGCAATGCACTAGACCACTTGGATGACGACAATATGGACACTGATGCCCCGCACCCTACTTATGACCTTAACAGCCCTCCAAAGGTTGCCGGGAAAAAACGACAACTCCCATCATCGCCGTCTCCTCCTCCTAACCACCCCATCCCTTTTTCAATCACGCAGAAGTCACCCACTCCTTTCTACGACAGCCGTGCAGCATTCAGCGCTCAGGGGCCCTCTGGCTACGACGCACGACGCAGACCTTCGTCTATTGCATCGTCGTCGCCAGGGATGACTCGTAGCTCGTCGACACCTTCATCGACGACTCACAACACTTCATCGTCAGATTTTCCTGCGTCTCCGACCCTCCAGACCTCAATATCAGCGCAACCGAAGACCACAGGGTCGAAGAAGAAGAAAGCAAAGTCCGACATTCAGGAGCAGGTTGAGAGGGTCAATGGTGAGATTGGGAGTATTCAATTGGACGTCACATCACGCCATAACCTCAAGCACGAGCGCTTCCTCGCGAAGCTTGATGTGAAGAAGGACTACCATCGCGAGACGAAGAAGTACGAGTATCTTCGCGAGGCGCGCGCACATGAGGCCATGCAAGCTGCCGCCAGCCATCAACGAGAGCAGGAGACCAAGGACGCGGAAATCCGCCTTCGCGAGACAGATGTCCGAGTGCACGAGGCCCAGGCCCTTGCGCTTGACAAGGAGGCAGAGATGTGGCGCCTGAAGATTCAATTTCACCAGATGACGCAGAGCGGTAGTACCGCTTCTGCGTCTGATAGCTGACATGTTTGCTGCTGTTGTTCCCCTTCCTATCATACTGTCCGCTAGCGGCTTATTTTTGTATCATCATTGCTGCTTTCTGCTGTCGCGTTTTTTTGCTGCTGTTGCTATCTGACTTATGAATTTCTTTTGTAGTCTGTTGTTACCGGCTGTTGTTGTATCTCCCGGCCGGGCCAGCCCCACACACCTGTGTCCATGTTCCCGCCCTTCACACTGCTGTTGTGTCCCTCGCTGTCACGCGTCCAGCGTTCGAATGCCGGATCAAACAGAATCCCCCAACATGTTCGTTATCTCCTAGCACATGCTCCCGCCCTCTTACACTGCTTGTGTCTCCCTTGCTGTCACACATTCAGCGTTCGAACACCGGATCAAACGGAATCCCCTAACTCTACCTCCCAGCTCATGCGCCCGCACTCTCACTCTCTCATACTTCCGTTCTGAATCTCGTGTTTCCCTCACTATCACACATTTCTTTTTTGTTATATCTCGTTCATTAGATACCTAGCTACATCTATATATTTTTGTGTAGTATACATGCCTTAAAATTTGACTAAGTGTTTCCAAGTCCGCTCTGATGCCGTGTGTGCCGTGTGTCTTGATGGCTTTCTGGCCGAGTTTGTTGAAGACTTTAGCGAGTTTGTTAAAGACTTTAGCGAGTTTTTTGAAGCTTTAGCGAGTTTTTTGAAGTGTTCAAAACTTATCGTGAGTAATACTATTGTAATGAGCGGGTTTGGCTGGGAGCCGCAACGGACAGTTGCAATGTAAACCAGTTGATTGTAATGTTTATTTGTCAGTTTTAATTCAATATTTGTAATTCTAATATTTCAATACTAATATACAAATAATAATTTATAATAATACTGTTCGACTACACGGCAAGTGGCCATTATGGTAGGACACACATAATGCATGCAGTCTATGCGTTGAGACTGTTAGTTTTTTGCCAAGGTGAGCCATGAGGGCGGGTGGGCCATAGCAGCTCATGGAACAGGAACTTTGAATAAAATTCTGCGGTTGAAAGTGATGCGTCGAGTGTTTTTTGGGAAAGATCTGAGTAATGACCTGAAACGAGACACAAGTTGCTGCTAAGAAGGGAGTGGTGGGCGGGTGTGACGAAATGAGAGTGGAGTTGAGGAGTAGAGAACTGTTTGAGCACGCAGCAAGTGGCCATGGTGGGACGGACATGCATGCGGAATGTGAGCGATGAGTTGGCTTGGACTTGAATGGACTACTCACCAATGACCTAGTCAAATGTCTCTCTGGTAAGGTGGAAATGTTAGAGTAATATGCAGCAAGTGGCCATGTTGGGACTGTAATCAGAACGTTGTAGAAACAACAATACTACTAGGAACAAATGATGCTCCTGGCAGTATCTATAAATGTTGATAGGTCGCGCGTTGCCTAGTCTGCGTTGCTTGAGGAGACAAGTGCGTTCGACCCTAAAGGGGAGGTGAGTACAGCAAAGATCTAGAGGTATGCGCGGCAACGCGAAGCGCGAGAAAGCGCAGGTGCACGCAAGGTACGAAGGCGCGGGAAAGCGCGCGCGCGTAAGCGGTAATAAGAGAGACTAAGCTTAAGTGATAATATGATGCAATATAAGAAAAGAGAGATGCAAAGTGTAGACAAAATGGAGTTCTACTATGTACTGCTAAGTAAATAGTGGGTGATAACTAGTAAGTTAAAGGGAAAAAGTAAGGTAAATAATAGTATGTACTGCTGGCGCTTATATAGCGCGCCTAAGCGCGCTCATGCGGAGCCGAAGCGCTACCGAGTAGGTATGTAAAAATATATATGAGTGAGAAACTATGATAAAAATAAAGGTGGAACTATGCTAATAAAGGAAATGGAAATATACGCACTAGGGAGCTTGGTGGACAGTGGATGGATGCATCTGGATGGCTGGTGCTATAGGGTGCGCAAGCGCGGGAACGCGCGCGCGCGTATACATCGTGAAGCGCGGGAATGGTGCGCGCATGGCGCGCATTGCGCGGGAAAGCTGCGCGTCATATAGGAATCACTGTGGATGGTACACAGAGTGATGCTGCGAGTTGGTGCTGTATACTCCCTAGTGTAAAGCGCCATATCACACTATGAGATGCATGATTCTCTACAACGTGCATGCAGAATGTGAGCGATGAGTTGGCTTGGACTTTAAAAATGGACTGACACTCACCAATGACCCAGTCAAATGCCTCTCTTGTAAGATGGAACTGTTCGAGTACGTGACGGCAAGTGACCATGGCAGGACGGACATACATGTGGTCCAGGAATTATGTGAGCGACAAGTTGGCTTGGACTTGAAAATGAACCACTCACTGATGACCCGGTCAAATGCCTCTCCGGTGATAAGATGGAACTGTTTGAGTACGCGTCGTCAGCAAGTGGCCATAATGGTGGGACAGACACTACCATTATGCAGAATGTGAGTGATGAGTTGGCTTAGAATTTTAAACTGACGTTCACTTACCAATAAATGACCCAGTCAAATGCCTCTGGTAAGATGGAACTGTTTGAGTATGCAGTGGCAAGTGGCCATGGTGGGACAAGTGATGTTACAACTGTAACTGTCATTACAGTTGATGACGTTGTATTAGAACTGTTGTAACGTGGTTGCTATACAATTAAAGTCTTTGAATTTTTTTGCAATCTCATTGTTATGTAAGCATCGGTCAAATCTGAATTCACTGCGTCAACGCCCTCCTAACAATTGAGATATTTTCATGAATTCAAGCAATGCATAAACAGCAACAAGTAAGGATCACAAACTGTAACTATTGTCTATCAATTTTTTCGGGAACGACCATGACGAATGTTACTCTGAGTTGCTGCTGCCTTCTTCCCCCTAGTCTTTGCCTTCCCTCGGCCCCTGCCTATCTCACCACTGACTTCGTCTACATCGGCTTTGTCTGCTGCTTTGACATGAGCAGCAGCTCGAGACACTGACCCTTCTTCTGCAGGTTGGATGACAAGATCTCCATCAAGAGATGGACCTTCAGGTCCAGATGGTGCTGATGAAACCGCTGAGAGCGCTGATAAGGCTGGTGGAACCTCATCTGCCTCGCTGTCCGACACCATGTCGAGTGCGAGCATAGCACGGTTGATCTCATTGGAAAAGTCTTCACCACCAGCCGGATTCAAGGTGGACAACTTTGCGGCACCAAAGACGTGGTTGTCGATACTGGCCACAATATTCTTGATGCGTCTTGTGTCCCACTTCATAATGAGCATCTTCTTATATTGAAAGAACAGATCTTTGTAATTGATAGTCGACGATTTCCCCACTCCCAGACCAGGAAACTCCGTGTCGGGCGAGAGCAGAAAGATTGCCTATGTTGAAACATTAGTAGACAATCAATGCAATATATACAACTTACAATAATTGCCGCCCACGCGATGGACCCTGGAGTGACTTGTTGAAAGCTCCATTTGCGAGCATTAGTCTTCGATCCACCGCAAGGCTCTTGATGAAGCGAGGTGACACCATGCAGCGAGGCTCTCAGAATCTAGATAGACCAAAATAAGTAGCGTACACGACAGAACAATTATATGAGCAGCAGATGATAGTGCACCTTAGCGAAAAGCGCCCAATTGCCGAAAACAGTCTTGAGGGTCGTGTCTTCTTGCAAACCTGGGAACAAAAGAGGCGGAAAGATTTTATAAGCCTGTGTCTTGCCAGACACTCCAAGCATCTTTTGAATTTTGACAACACTGGCTCTGTCATAGCTAGGATTGGCGAAGTACTTGGGAGGAAGGTCAAATATATCCCCAGCAACACCACACAGTTTTTTGATCTCGTTAGAACGAGCATCGCTGATGCACTTGTTTACCTACAACAGTTAGAATATATCAGATGATAGTTAGAATGAAAAAAAATGTGTGATGTACAAGGTCTTTGAAGTATACGCTCTGCATGGCTCGATGGACGCATTCTGGGAAATGAGTATAGAGTTCGTCTAGAAAGGCCGATTCCTGAGTTGAAGCAGTCCTGTAACGGTCATGGCTATTGAAGGGTGTAGGTGAATCCGGGGGCTTCTTGGTGAGTAGTTCATTGTCTGGAAACATCTCCACTGTCATGCCATATTTACGAGCGTACAGTGAGATGGTCTGCTCATGAGCAACGAGTTCGTCAGGTGCTTCTACACGGCATTTCCGTTTGGGCTTCTCGGCAAGTAGAATCTTGTTCTTCTCCTTAAGCGCACGGTTTTCTTCCTGCAGACACTGTACTTTGAGCTGCAGTGCTTTGAGTGCCTAGAACATATCAAGTTGTACATAGTTCAGATGATAATCAATTGCTACGTACCTCCATGACTTCTCCCTTGGAGGCATTGGGCCCTGGAATAGAGACTCGATTGATGTCACCCTCATCAAAGTCATCGTCCAAGTTGCTGTCCGATATATGCGCTGAGAGATGAGACATTGTTCTACTAGATGTTCAGTGGCAAGACAGCGAAGGAGAAAATGGTGTGACACACCTTATATATGATTTGACACGCTGCCTACCTCACTATTTAATATTACGTCTTGAGGAGTGACAAATATGGTGGCTCGACGTTGAAGTAATAGTGGCAAACTGCTGTGCAGCACGTAAATAAGGGCATGACTGAAGGGCACATGTTGATATTAGATAGTGGCACGACTTACTTAGTATTAGACCAGTCATCGCCTCCCTCACAAGATATAAACTTTAGAATGGTGAACCTGAATACTACATGCACATCAGAAAGCGAAACGCACAGATTTGGTGCCTGGCGGATGATTAGTTAGGACCTGAGGAGTCTGCTTGGTCTGTTTTCCATCGATGAATGCTTGCAAACTGCTATGATTCTACAGTAAGCGGAAAATGGAAAAAAACTAGCTCAATAGAAGTATTACATACCTCAAGTTGATCAGATCAGTGGCGGTATACCTTGAGGATTCCACGAGTTGGGGCAGACCTATCCGCTCAGGGTTTGTTTGACATGTTGACTTCGAACTAACTGATTAATTGATTGCTGTTAGAACCTGAGGAGTCTGCTTGGTCTGTTTTCCGTCAATGAATGCTTGCAAACCACTATGATTCGACAGTAAGCGGAAAATGGAAAAAACTAGCTCGATAGAAGTACATACCTAAAGTTGATTGGTATACCTTGAGGATTCCACGAGTTGGGGCAGACCTATCCGCTCAGGGTTTGTTTGACATGTTGACTTCGAACTAACCAAAAGTAGATATTGATCGGGGGCGATGGTACATGTAGAAGGCATAGGCATAATATATAAAGTCTTGAAGGTGTTCATGCAATGAAGGAAGTCAGTGGCGAGGAAAATGTGTTATATCTTGAGGCGGAGTTTGCGGAATACAGGTGTCCGGACGCAGTAATGATATTGTACTTGCCTGGGATGCATGAAAGACAGAAGTAGACCGTTAGTGAGACTGACGAGTGAAGATAATACTGGTAAGCAGACATACCATTTACAAGGGGGGAAGACAAGCTGTGGCGTCAAACGCGTACAATATGCCCTGCTTCAAGATGCAGTGCCTTCACACGAAGGAACATGTCAGTGTCGACAGTATCGACAACAAGGAAATCGTTGCCACCATCTGGCACTAGGAGAGCTCCACGGATAATCGCCCTTACTGAGAAAAACTCGGCCTGCGCGCGGAGTTTTGCTCGAACACGAAAGATGTTGAGATGCTTGTCCTTTTGGATGCACACGCCAGTGGGAGCATCAAATGGGTGAATAAGGGCGAGGGAGAGGACTGTATTGTCCAGTGTACATTCGAAAACAAAGAGCAGGCGACCAAATATGATCTTGTCGGTCGTCTGGATGAACGCACAATCGAAGCGTGAAGCACCAAAGAACTTGGGATTGCATCGAAGGTAGTCGGTGTGTTGGCGCCAATCTACCAATGACTCGTAGTTAACTTTCAAGAAACGGCACTCAGTGATCTGTCCCTTCATGTCAGTACACGAGCCAAATGGAACAACAACCATACCTTGTCATTTGTTTTGAGTTGGACCCGCTTTCCACCTGGTAGAGGGAGTTGAATGGCTAATAAAAAGTTAGTCAAAAACTCATTGAGCTTGATACGAAAGTTAGTAAATGTGCTGTCACTTTTGTGAGCGTTCTCAAGAGATTCAAAGGTCTGTGGAGCTTGTCTGGATCTGAGCTTCACATGAGGCGATGTAGGGATTCATTTCTGGTTGGGCTTGTAGAGACTGTTTTTACCTTACCTTATGTTGGCACTTTTGTAGCTTACATAATCAATCAATCTTTTCACCAGTTACCAGTATGAGTCAGAGTCCTCAGTAGTTTTTATGATATTTCCTCTCCTCTGAGCCTTGAGCCTGGTCCAGAAACCCTTTAGGGTCGAATAGCAGCTAGGTTCTGCAAGACCCAACACATTGTTCAGACTCACCATCTGAATTGTTGTACCTTCAGCGAGTCATTCGAAATAACTAAATCATCCACCAAAGAATCGTCTTCGTCCAGTACATAGTCGACATTTTGCGATTGATACTCATCGAAGTCGGATATGTTCCGGCGAATGCTCTCGGCGATCACTTGCCAATGATTGATGCGAAGAATCTGTACATATTGTAGCATCAGTCTAAGATTAATGAATCAATGATATTGAGAATAAAATGTGTTACCTGTGGTGCGATGTCCCTGAAGTTAGTGCGCATTAAATACGATTCTTTCAGTGACCCATGCATCTTCTCATTTGGCTTCGTGTTGTAGTTACGTGTAACACCTTTAGCTTCAATGTTGTCGAAGATATGCACACTCATGTGCAGCTTGGGGAAGTTCCAGTTCTTGTCGCTCTCGTCGGCTGTTTTAGTTATGTATTGCTATTATAATAGGATTCATTAATGAATGATTTTCAGGGAAAAGTCAAGAAAATGCACCTGTAGATAGGTTGAGAATGCTTGAACTGCATGCTGGCCTGCACAGATAGTATCAGTCATGTGAACCTCGAGCACTGCATACATATCAACTTCAAGGAAAAGTTGGATACAACGAAGTAAGAGGTACCTGAGCGGACACTCATCCTCAGTCACGATGGCATGTGCAGCAAAGATCACCATCTAAGAGAATGACCATCAGACTCAACTCACTAATAAGAATCTATAAATCTTAGACTAGAAAATATGCCTTTGAAATGTCTTTGTATACACTACATCAGTAAAGGAAATGCTCATGACTTGTGCTAAATGCTTCAGATTTCACAAGCAAGGAAACACCTTGTAACTAACACAAAAATTAAAATGAGGTCGTTCAATTGCAAGTCATCGACTTGCTTGTGCATCTGAGCTACTTTTGCTCTCCCAAGACTAGCGATTATTTTTTGCAATTCAGCCCACAGATGATTGCAATACAGGCCACTGTTGAAATGGAGCCTATCCCAAGAGAGTGCCTGATGTATGCAAGTGAGCGCAACACTCCAGAAAGTGTTCTAATAACATGGTTGTGTCAGCAATAAAACATCAGCAGTATAGATAGCAGAAACCTTACCTGGACATCACGAAGTCCATATTGTTTGAGTGTGTTGTCTCTCTCTTTAGTGGTATCCTTGTCCCATGCGGCCCGCAAGATATTCTGTGACTGATTGGAAGTTCAACTAGGATAGGTCTTCAAAGTATCTAGAAGGTCAACATGAGGGATGAGACAAACTGGGCATGACCACAGGGATTTAATCCCTTGAGTCAATGACATAATGCATCTAATAATTCAAAAACAAGTAACTCATTAGTAACACACACAGATAATGATGCGAGTCAAATACACTCACTGTTCCTCATAATCAGCTGATAAAATTAAGATTGAAGGAAAGAACCAGCGTTGAATGCTGTCAAGGCATTCAAACCATTGACCTGTGCTAGATTTTGATGCTAGCGGAGAGAGAATCTTCAAGAATGCCTCGTGCCAAACGGCGTTCTTGAAATTGACCCAGCTCAGGCTTGCCAGTGTGGTCCTTTTCCTCCTTCACCTAGAAGTACAATCAGTGTTGACAACTAACTAACAACATATTCCATACAATCGGAAGCCACCCAACAATGTAGCCCGCCACCTATACCTTCACCGTTACGAATGTCAGTGGGAAGATTCGCGAGACGTGCGACAACAGGGTAACCTCTTGCAGTACCAAATGAGGACAACTTGGTTTTGTCGGCGTACAGAATAAAAGCCAGGGGTTTGGCGCCCTCTGGTAGCTGAGACTATGAGGGAAAACAATACATCAAATAATGAAGGCGAACCGAGAATATCTACAGCGATATTACATACTTGAATGTTCCAAAAAGCTTCAGCAGTGTAAGGTTCATCTAAGAAATTTACAAATGTCTTGCCATCAAACTTTGAGAAGCGCTGCGCATCAAATACCATGTGTGGAAAAAGCTGAGGATCGCGAAGGAGGTCGGTAGCCCACTCCCAGAGATTACGATAGTGCAGCTCGAACTCTCGCACGGTACCGTCATACGGTACTGAAATTATGTCTTGAGTAAACTAAACTTGAGAAATGTCAGAAGTCAAACATCAGAGAGAGAAAAAGAAAACAACCCCTGTAATACGATGTGAAGTAGTGTCCCATCTGTCGTGGATGTCCTTGTGAGTCTGGAACGTGAACTTCTCCTGTCGGGAAGTGCACCGGTTGCAAAGTTTTATGAGCCGATCAGTCTGCTCATTGTTCAAGCAAGCCTCCAGGGCAAGTTCAGCAAGTTCGAACTCCAGTCGCGATTTGAACGGAGTCCAGGGGTGCTTGTCAGGTGGGACAGAGGGTGTCGATGGCATTGGACGCCGTTTGAAAGTGTGAAAAGCGTGGACCTCAGGTGGGATCCCACTGCTTGGGTGGTACTCGCACTTAATGTCGTCGAGCTGGAACATAGTCTCAGCACGTTCAGGGATGTCGGTATCAGGAAAAGGATCTGTGACCAGTAATTTGTAAATATATTATAACAAATCAAACAAAGACTTACCAATGTGCCCCATGTTGTCATCCATCTCATTCCAAGCTGGTGAGACATCGTGCTGTCCTGTTTCAATGTGAGAATAATAACAAAAATATGTAAACGAAATACTTACGCGTCTTTCCCATGACTTTATCGGTATGATCATCGACGACGCTTGCACGTGGACGTCTCGAAGAACCTATGAGTGAATTTAAGTAGAAAAAGCAGACAAATGAGTTAAACTCATGCGTACCTGCTGCTGCATCTGAATCTTCCCTTCGAATGGATTCCGCGACAAGTCGATTCTGGCGCTGTTTCTCAGCCTTCTTCTCACAGGCCTTGCGATGAGTGGTCCAACCACGCGATTTGAGGTCCTGTTGACACAGATCGCAAAATTTCGTGCGTTCGGGGCCCATGCTGTGGACTAAGATGTAATATATATGTATAGGGACAGTTTAAACAGAAAGATGGGGGAAATACTTGAGAACACGGTAAAGGGGAACTTGAAGGATATTAATCGGATTGTAAGCGCGTTGTAATGAGTTGAAACCCCGCTATAGAGCTTACATGAAGGTTCAAACGTCATTGTAACATTATATCAATTGATACCGATTACAATCGATTTCGGAAATTTGCGACATAGTCAGGGTGCCACGTGGTGCTAAACCAAAAGCATGGTCTGACACCATAATTCTCTTTGTGCAGTCCCAAGTTCAACTCCTGCGTCTAGCATTTTAATATGCCAAAAATGCGACTTTGTTCTGATCTATTTAAGGTGTCACTGGAAGGTTTTTGCTGTACAGAAGGGACCAGGCTGTGGCACTGTAGCACTCTGTAAGGTGTACATCATGGGCATTGTAGTGTACTGATTTGAACTTTGCAGCAGTTGGTAGATGAGAAAGTTTACAAATTATGCCAGGTATTTACAATACTAGAAAGGGCCGAGCTTCGCCGGCAGGAACCTTGTCCCACTGGCTCAAATTTGAATGTGAACGTTGTGTACTATCATGATAGTTATCGACATTCATTGAACATGTGGTATACTAGTTGTACATCATTGGTGGCACACTACATGAAACCATACTAGTACTTTGGAGAGGGACGAGCCAGTGGAGTGATGTTCAAAAAGGTGATGCAAATTGTGTTATCGTAGTATAACATATTAATGTATACAGTGGCTCAAAAAAGTGTCCCAATGTTTGTATGTTTTCATGTAATTGTGTTATTGCGAGCCAAGGTGTGAGAATCTGACTAAGTTTTTGGAGGCAATCTGCCTGATAGATAGACCAGAGGTGGAGAGAAAAAGGATATTATCTCTTTGAGAAGAGGAAATAGACTTCATGCTGATTATGAGGGACATGATGTTATTGGAAGGGTTTATATATGTACAGGATATTAAAATGAGACCATATTGTCAATATGGGACCATTTATATATATATTTGTAAATGGTGTCATGTCTAAATGATCTGATTTTCATATTTTAATAGAAACTCAAAAAAGTGTCCCAATGAGTCACCTAATTAAAATAGCCATATCTTCGCACGGCGTCAATGGATTCTCACGCTATAGGGGACATAATTGTAGCCGAGAAGCGGAGCTTTTTGGGACCTCCCTTTGACTTAGTCAGATTCTCACACCCTGGCTCGCAATAACACAATTACATGAAAACCTACAAACATTGGGACACTTTTTTGAGCCACTGTAGAACAAGTGTGGTCTTTAGATGGTTTCTGAGTAAAGGTTGAGATGGATGTGAGAGACATGCAAATTTGAAAGTTGGACTTACCAGATGTGTGAGCTCGTTTCTATCAACTTATTATATGCTGAGCAATGGACACAGTGCAAGGACAGCAACTTACACTGGCTGAAAGATTTGCAGTGGCTATGAAGCAGACAGGGAAACAAACAAAACAGGATGAATGTGCATCACTACCAAACATGGTTGAGCTGGCAGTGGGCATGAAGGTGATGGTCACCTTTAACATCGAAACTGATCTGGATGTTGCAAATGGGCAAGAGGAGAAGTAGTGGAAATTGTGTTGGACGAGCACAAGTCGAACTTTTCATCGAGAAAATGCTGTTGTAGAGTTGCGCTATCCTCAGCATATGTTCTCATCAAGTTGAACCATACCAAAGCCAAAGCCTGGAGAATCTGGATTCTGGTATTCTGCCATTGGTCCTCATGCAATGGACATTTCGTACTATGATTGGTCGCCATGAAGAAGTTGTGACGCGGATGCAACTGCCATTAGCACCAGCATATGCGTTTATGGACTACCAATCACAAGGTCAAACAATTAATCAGCAACACAATTGTTGATATTGCACAACCACCAAGTGGAGAACTTACACCATTCAATGTGTATGTTGCACTGTCACAAGGTCATGGACGAGAAAACATCTGCCTTCTTTGAGACTTCGATGAAAAGCTTGTCACCACTCATCCTAATGAGTACCTCAGGCTTGAAGATAGGTGTTTATTGGAACTGGACGAAGTGATAGAGAGGTGGTGGGAACAAAGGAGGAAGCTGATTTTGTAAGAAATGCTTTTACTGAACACGAATGGGGCAATTGGTGATAGTGACAGAATGTAATGGCATAGAGAAATAGGCCCTTGAGAGAAAGCATCTCCTGTAGTGCTGGCTCCATCTAATTATACTTTTCGCCCTCCGGCACATCAAAGGGAGTTACTAGTAAGGTGGGTAGAGCTCAAACACATTTTGCAAAATGAAATCTCATAGCGGCGCTAGGTCGTGCCAGAACCCTGACTCCGCATAAAGACATCAAGGCAAGATATGATTTGGCAGCGTCAAATGTGCAGAAACCAGGTTCCTGAGCGCAGCAGCCATGAATGTGTGTCCATTGATGTTATCACACCCTGGATCGGAGACACTCACTTTCTCAAGCATTGTCACACCAGAATATTGGGACTCGACATCTAACAGAAGCTCCACTGGGTGCTCCTGAAATCCAGCTGTTTCCTCTTCAAAAACTCTCTAGACATCAAGCTCGTTATTTTCAACTACACGATCAGATTATCCAGGCAACACATCATCACTGAGAGAAAGCATTAGATTGTTTGGTTCAAGTAGGATATCAGAATACAGACAATTGTGATGCTTCAACCAGAAGAAATGAATAAATTTTATTCTTCCGCACTCAAAACATGGGTCCCATTTGTTCAGGCTTGAATTTACCAGGACCAACGAAGACAATGCTGGAAAATCCATTGACATCTGCAGAAGTCCAAGGCAACACAGAAGCAGTCAACACGACATTCATATCATGAGTGCAAATATTACTGTGAAAGACTTTTGGCTGCAACGGTGTAGAGAATCATGCCTCTCATGGCGTGATATGGCAGTTTCCACCAAGGAGTACATAGCACAAACTTGTAGTGTCACTCCGTGCGCTACCCGCAGCTATCCCTATATGAGGCGCAACTTTCCCGCGCAACGCGCGCCATGCGCGCACCATTCCCGTGCTTCGCAATGTATACGTGCGTGCGCGTTGTAGAGACTCATGCCTCTCATGGTGTGATATGGCGCATTACACTAGGAGTACATAGCACAAACTTGCAGCATCACTCTGTGTGCTATCCACAGATATTCCACTATGAGGCGCAGCTTTCCCGTGCTTCACAATGTATGCACGCGCACGCGTTCCCGCGCTTGAGTGCCCTATAGCGCCAGCCATCCAGAAGCATCCATCCACTGTCCACCAAGCCCTCTAGTGCATATATTTCCATTTCTTTTATTAGCATATCATTCCACCTCTATTTTTATAATGGACCCTTACTTATATATATCTTTACATACCTACTCGGTAGCGCTTCGGCTCCGCATGACCGCGCTTAGGCGCGCTATATAAGCGCCAGCAGTACATAGTACTACTCACTTTACATTTTTTACCACTTACTTTTCCTTCAACTGACTACTGACTACTCACTTACTACTTAGCAGAATATAGTAGAAATCTATTTGTTTACACTTTGCAGTCTCTTCTCTTACATTGTATCATATCATCACTTAAGTTTAGTCTCTCTTATTTCTGCATACACGCGCGTGTTCCCACGCCTTGCGCGCACCTGCACTTTCTCGTGCTTCGCTTTGGCGCACACCTTGAGATCCTTGCTGCACTCACTTCCCCTTTAGGGTCGAATGCACTTGTCATCTCAAGCATAGCAGACTAGGCAAACACATGACCTTCAACATTTATAGATACAGTCTGGAGCATCATTTGTTCCTCTCTGTATTGTTGTTTCTACAACGGATCCGACGACTGGAATAAGCGCGTGACATGAGCAGTGGTACTGTATATCACGATTGCACAGATTTTCTCTTCAACCCAAGTAAGGTCGTCGAAATATGTCGAAAATTTGCCACAAGTTGTTTGCAAGTGCAAAACAGGGAGCATGGTCATCCTTCAATAGAGCAGCAAAACATAACCTCTTTCGAAAATGCCGGCGCATAGCATTAAGGTTCTGAGCTTCAATCGCCAACTCAATTTTATGTTCGCGTCACATCAAGTCATGTTGGTTGAGCTGAGAAAGGATTTGTTAACCAAGCTGGTCCACCACAGCAGATCCATATAATAATGAGGATAGTGCTTCACATCATGGGGCTCATTGAAAGAAGGACAGTGTCCTTCATCGAGAACGTGAGCCAAACAGCAGGGTGATTTGTAAGAAAAACCCTAAACATGCATGAGTTATACGAAACAGTGAGTCGAGATGGAAATAAACTTACACATGCCTGTTCATGCTCAGTCAATGACTACCACAGGTTAATGGAACGAAAGAATGTCCACAGCGGTAGCCACTGGCTAGTGCTCACAACTTTTCCCATGGGTGCATTTGCAGAGGATTGATTATCTGCGTCTGACAGAACCCAGAGTCTTCCACATTCATGGAGTTGGGGACAAATTTTTTCTTCACTGTGCGGTGTACAGTCGAAGCCCTCTTATCCCATAGCCCTGGTAACCCATACTCCCATATACTCCATAGGTTTTTCAAGTTACCAAGTTGGAATGCGGGGGATTTCAACCCATAACCCTCTAATACTCCATAATCCATACCCTTCGTGACATAAAACCCATACAATTACTAGTGTATTTTTGGTACATTTGTTGCCAAACCCTAATTTTTTAGAGCGCTGAAGGTACAACAATTCAGATGGTGAGTCTGAACAATGTTGGGTCTTGCAGAACCTAGCTGCTATTCGACCCTAAAGGGTTTCTGGACTAGGCTTAAGGCTCAGAGGAGAGGAAATATCATAGAAACTTGCTCAGCACTCAGACTCATACTGCTAACTGGTGAAAAGATTGATTGATTATGTAAGCTACAAAAGTGCCAACATAAGGTAAGGTAAAAACAGTCTCTACAAGCCCAACCAGAAATGAATCCCTACAGCGCTAATGCGCCACAAGCACTGTATAAATTTTCTTGCCCACCAAGTCAAAACAAACCATGCCATTAAAGCCACTTGAAGTCCTCAAAAAGGCCTGAAAGTTCTCAAACTTTTGGTCCTTTTTTCTTGCTATTGTCCACCAGCCAGGCTTTTGACACAAAGATTCGAGGTTTGGTTGCAACTTTTTAGTTAATTTTGTTTGCTCTTAAACTCTACTTGGTTATAATGCACTTATAAAATAACTTGTTTTTTTTTCTGAATTTTTGTGATTTTGAGATCAAGTAGTATTTAAGATGACTGAATCAATCTAATATGCTAAAGTCTCACAGTGATTAGATAAGCGGAGTCCCCCAACTCCATGCTGGGTGGCAGACCAGGGACTTGTTGAGATTTTATTGCAAACAGAGAGACAAAGTACAGGACATGACAGCATAAAGTGTAATGGACACGAGACTCGATGAAACATGCTTGAATGAGCAAAGGAAATGCTTTGGTAGGAGGAAAAACCAATGTATTCCAAATGCCTCAGTCAGTGCGAGAATTTTACATAATTGAGCTATTTTTAATGACATCCTCGAAGGCCATACTCTCTCATAACCCATAGCTTGGAGCCATGACCGACAAGTATGGGATAAGGCTTCGACTGTAGTACTATAATCACTGCGGAAACGAGAAATTAACACTAACGTAACCAGAGGGTGTTTAGGTGCATAACCCGACGTGGTACAGACGTAAGACCTTTTCCAGACTTAAACTCGACGTGGACGGAAGTCGAGCGTCTGGGAGTTGCAAGAACACGTAAACGGATGCAATCCAAACCTCGGGTTAGAAGTGAACAACCCTAACTCGACCAAATACAGACCTAAATTTTCACCATCATCTCCACCATGTTAATCCTCATAACTCAACGACATCCGCCCTCTGGAAAGAGAAAATTTCCAAAACCCGACCTCTGGGTTTATGTGAGGTGAGCTCATTCATTTTTTCTTGCCAAGTCTCTTCAGCAAGAACTGACATGCAAGGTCAAAATGTGGTTCAGCTGCAACTGCCTTCGGGCACTAGGAGATTTACCTTCACCTTTGAGAGCGACGAACCTGGGCCTGTAGTAAGTTGACTAAAATTTGTATATTCAACTAACATGTATGTCTGCAGACACTCAAGGTATCCATCAGGCCTTCGCTCAAATGGCCAGCGCTAGCACCACTACCTGCACCTGACGATAGCGAGACGGAGCCTGAGTCTGAACCCGAAGATACTACCAAAGTGCAACCAGTCTTTAATGTATGCTTCCCTCGTTTTCTATGATAACTAACATGTATTTAACCCAACTAGACTTGCATCAAGCCTATGGGTGCGACAGGAGTCAGTTTGAAGGATTTGAAGGATGTAAAGAGAGCTGAAACTACCTCAAAGCTTCACAAGACCGCCGTGTAGTAGAACATTTACCGGAATCAAATTATTATCGTGAACTACTACATGTCTTCGAGTTGTAAGTATAACAACACGTGACGCTTGCTTTGACGCGTCAAAAGCACGCGTCAACAAGCTTTGACTTCACCATGTCGTCTGCAGGCCTCAAGAAAGCGCTGAAGGTACAACAATTCAGATGGTGAGTCTGAACAATGTGTTGGGTCTTGCAGAACCTAGCTGCTATTCGACCCTAAAGGGTTTCTGGACCAGGCTTAAGGCTCAGAGGAGAGGAAATATCATAGAAAACTGCTGAGCACTCAGACTCATACTGGTAACTGGTGAAAAGATTGCTTGATTATGTAAGCTACAAAAGTGCCAACATAAGGTAAGGTAAAAACAGTCTCTACCAGCCCAGCCAGAAATGAATCCCTACAGCGCGTTATCGAAGATGTCATTGCCAGAAGCACAAGTGCAACGGAGCACTTGTTCAAGAACATATAGCTCGTGCTCACGAACGAAGCGAACTCCGTTCGAAAACCAACGTGTCACAAGCCCACTACAAGCGTGTTGGAGAACACATCGTTCCTACCGCTATTCAAGATGCAGGCCCCGTTCCTCATGGGTTCGCCATTCCTTTACATGAACTACAGCCCCCATTATCGCCGGACGTCACATTCCAGGATCCTCGTCGCATTTCTGAATCTCCTGTTGAACAGGAGATGCTAGACTACGATTTTCTTACTGGAGAAGACCTAGATCTCATGACCTATGGTACTGATCTGCCTAATCTTGGTCCGAACTTCCATAGCCCTGAGGCGCTACACGATGCTGTTGACCACTTCAGTGCATATAATACAGCTACAAGTTCAGGCTCACGGCCCCTCACCTCATACGATGCCCATCACCTCCCACCTGATCCGGAACAGCGCGCATTAGATCGACAGATTGAAAAGGCTGTTGAGGAGCTACAGCGCAAAGAGAATCAGCTTCTGCAAGAAGCTGAGGATAATCTAGATCATCTCGACATTGACGTTGATGCACATTTTGATGATCCAGACAAGGAAGAAGATATGGAGACAGCAACCACCAATGATATCAACGAAGACGACCCTGATCCGTTCATACCTGATGAAGGCTTTAGTGCGACAAATGATCGGAACCTCGCTGATGTTCCCCCACACTTACTCACTATCTATGCGGTTGTCTCTTGGCTGCACCTCCAATTCCACCTCCCTCGCGTGGCTTGCAATGCATTATTAACGATATTTGCCTGCATCCTCGTTGCTCTTGCACCAACTATCGATGTCCCTTTCGTAACACTGCAGTCCAGTAATCGTGTCCTTGGTGTCGACACTACCATTTTCACACTCCCTGTTTGCCCTACATGCCGTGATGTATTTCCTCCTGCAATGTCGACAAAATCACACGATACATGCAAAAATTGTGGGGTCGACATCTTTCTTCCTGGTACAACACAACGGGGGAACTTACGCGCTGTCAAAACGCCCATCATCAAGTATCCATACCTTCCTCTATCCGAACAGATCAAATCTCTTCTCAAAATTCCTGGTCTTGAGGCTGTGCTTGATGGTTGGCGCAGTAAACCTCGCACAATTGGTAAATATACTGATATCTTTGATGGTGACACATGTCGCACAAAACTCAAGGGTCCTGATGGTAAACTCTTCTTTTTGAATCTCCCTCACGAGCAACATGGCCCAGATGGTGAACTACGCATCGGAGTGAACCTTGGAGCTGATTGGTATGTTTTTTTATCTCCTTGTTGATATTTCGCTGCTCATGCGAATTTCCATTGCCAGGTTTTCGTATATCAGAAGTAATATCACACCGTCACACTCATCAGCTCCCACATCATTCTCAATATGTAATCTACCACCAGAATATCGGTAAGCCTTGTTCACACCCGATAGGTTGATATCTTTTGATGTTATTCGTTTACAAACTATCACACATCTAATCTGATGTGTACAAGTATCCTCCCTGGGCCGAAGGAGCAGAATCCTGACCAGATCCAACGATTCTTACAGCCCATCATATCAGATTTACTACGTCTATGGAGAGTTGGAATCAAAATTCCAACTGAATCTTGTCCGCAAGGTAAGTCTGGTTACTTATCATCTGTTAGTGTCGACTCATTTTGCTAGGATGCCTTGTTCGTGTGATTTTGGTTGCAGTTGTTTGCGATAAACCAGCTGCGCACAAGCTGGGTGGATTCGCATCTCACTCCCATACTAATTTTTGTACTGTATGTTGGATAACGATCGCACATAAAGATAAACTACAGGCATTTCAACAAGGAGGTATGTTTGCATTATCATACATGACTATCGTCCATTAATGTTGTTCAGCTTTTTGGCCACGGACAAATGAAGAACAGCGAGAACTTGGCAAGCGCTACCGCAGGCTGACTACTACATCTGCTCGCAAGAACTTCGTAAAGGAACACGCTACTCGATACATGCAGCTATCACGTCTACCATACTTCAACCTCGTCGAACAGATTGTCATCGACCCAATGCACAATCTTTACCTTGGTGAGTATCATAGCTTCCTACTATTAATCTGGTGCTGATTATGCTTGATTCAGGCCTTGTTAAGACCCATTTTTACAACATATGGGTCCAGGGAAAGATTCTTCGTGCTAATCATGAGCTCGACATCTTCCATGACATGCTTGCTGATGTGAGGCTAGATCTCATGTGTACATCCAACACTAACAATCAATCAAATTTGCAGTTTATTGTCCCGGGTTCATGTGGCAAATTACCAATGGACATCAGTATGCCATCAGGTGGTTCACTAACAGCGGACCAATGGCTGCTTCTCGCCACTGTCTATGGTCCAATCATAGTATATACTTCTGATAGTTTGATCGGTTCTTGACTCACTGAACTACCTATGTTCTAATTAGATCCCGCAGTTATGGAGCTCTTGTCTTCCGACAGACA
The DNA here is from genome assembly GCF_016647785.1 of Suillus fuscotomentosus. Taxonomy (NCBI): domain Eukaryota; kingdom Fungi; phylum Basidiomycota; class Agaricomycetes; order Boletales; family Suillaceae; genus Suillus; species Suillus fuscotomentosus. Next base: position 24,447 of record NW_024539761.1, read on the forward strand.
TGGATGACGGGATTCTGTGTCAATGTGTCACCATGATTAAGAAGGCCAAGGCTGATAAGGAGGCAGATGCGAAGTCCAAGGCTGAGCAGAAAGCCACCCTTGCTGCAGCCAAAAAGCAAGGAAAGGAAGCACTCGAAGCTGAAAAGGCCCGGATTGCCCATGAGAAGCTTGCACTGTCAGAGATGAAGAAACAGGAAAAGCTCCGACTTGCAGCTGCCAAACAGGCTGAAAAGGTTAGAATTGCAGCTGAAAAGAAAGCGAAGGCTGCAGCCAAGAAGGTAATACCGTGTTCACTGTTATCAACCCGCTTACAATTATGATTAGGCCTCAAAAAAGCGCCAGGCAACCTCACAGATCATCGAAGATCTTCCTGAAGGACAAGTACGGCCACCACCACCACCACCACCACCGTGTCTCCTTCCTACATCTGAGCTGCTAACAGAGCCTGCTGCAGATGCAGCTGGCGAAGAAGAAGCAAAATTCTTACTGCACCCTGATGATCCAGCTAATTTCTTAAAGCTATGTGCAGCACTGCGCATTTTGAGCAAGCGTTCACTATGTGATCAGGATGTAAGCCGAGCCGAGCAACTCATCTTTGAATACACCACCGAGCTAATACATGTAAGTCTTCCTCACTTGACTGACATTTACTGACATGCTTTTACTACAAGCTGTATGGTTCTGGCTCGGTCAAACCTAACCATCACTTTGTGACCCATGTTGGTGCTTGTGTGCACAATTTTGGCCCTCTCCACGATTTCTGGACTTTCCTGTTCGAGCGCCTCAACAAGTTGTTGAAATCGTACAAGACCAACAACCATTCAAACAGTGCACTTGAAACGACCTTTTTCATGGAGTTTCACAGGACTTGTGAGCTCGGACGACTGGTAAGTTGTTGAATCTCTAATGTGCATCTCAACTAGTAACAATATCCATAGACGTACACATTACAGCATTATCCTAAGGATTCCCTTCCAAGTCAGACAGCATCAATCATGCTGAAGGCCTCCAACGATGAGAGGGGAACAGTGGCTGGACTTGCAGCATTGTCAAAAGACCTTGATGATGCTGGTGCAGACGGTATGTTGAGTTCTCTTACATTTTGTTATGACGACCATCTCAGAAAACATATTTAGCTGGTCTGGCTTATTCACTTAGTCCTCGACACCGAAAGCAAGGAATGTCCACTGAGACATATCGACTACTCGCATCCACCCTCTGCTATCATTTTCCTTTGACTCCAGTTCATTGTCGTTTTGACCATGCCGTCGTACCTCATAGCCTCCCACTTGATCGTGATGCAGTCTTTTTTGACTATGTCGTGATTGATAGTAAGCGCTACTATGCTTCTAGAGCTGTTAGAACAAACCGTTCTTCTCTCGTTCATGTCATCATCCCCGGTACAACTGTGATTCATGCTTATGGCAAGGTTCTCGAAATCTTTCAGTTTAATCAAAGGTTTCGTAATGTGGATGACTCACTCTGGTTTGCCCGCATGCGCTGGTTCGTACATTGGAGGGGAGAGCGTGAAAAATTTTGGGATGATTTGTGAGTTGGATGCCATATCTCACAGGACAAATATTAATATTCTTCTACCCAGCTATTCAGCCGATGTCCGCCTATGGCAACTGAGAGAGTATAAGAGCCAAGAGACCCAACTTCCATCCCTTATCAACCCCGACTGGATCGTTGGTCACCTGGGGATGACCACAGTATCAATTGGAAAGGACAGAACAAAAGTTTGGGCAACGATTGATCTTAAAGGTATGTGCTCCGTTCATCACAACTTACTTGACAACTATTGATTGAATCTCAGTCATCGACACTGACACATGACAGGCTTATGGTACAAGTAACGAGCTGGCACTTCATGATTTGAATTGCGCTGACCCACTCACAGTACTGTTCAAGATAATTCACTGGTCGCCGCTCTCATCACCTTCATCACCCTTTTGTTTGTGCCACTCCTCCAGCTCTTCCAAATACTCGTAGTCCTCCTTTATCAGATCATCTCTTGTCAATGAAGCCCAGAATCCCTTGAGCCATGGAACTCCCTCAAGCATCTCCATGTCCGGATGGCTATTCTTCCAGCTGTCCGCAACCATGTTTTCAAATGGCAAATTCTTTTTGGCAGATGACGGTGCGTCCTCATTCATTTGCTCTGGGCTGATGTCAAACGTCTTTTTCACAATTCTCTTTGACCTAGTGCCCCCTTCTGCAGTTTTGCGACACTTTTTTGGAGGCTGAATGGTGTTTATTTTGTCAGTGTCCGCAGTGGTAGCTTTGTTGTTCCCTCTCATTTGTCGCAAAGTGTCATATCCCATATATTCACGCTTCTCTTCCGGACTTTGGACCCTGAGATCCGATCCGGTCCGATCCGATTTACGATAAGCTTTCTAATTCATTTCCTGTTCATATAACGTTAAACACAGCCTATTCGGTATTTCCTCTTCCCGGTGTTTCGGTTATACTTATTACCGGTATGATTACTGATCCATTAACCTATGTCTCATTTCCGACTCGCGTTTGATAACCTTTGCACATGCTTCGTACATAGCCTCGGACCTTTGCTTACTGATACTTCCGTTATCCTCATAGTATATAAACTCGTGTATATGTCCTGTAGTACCTCAGTTCGAATATCATCTTAGTTTGTCCTCTTTCTGTCATCCGGACTTGAGTCCTTCTTACTCTTGTCACCCTCCGAGACTTCGGATAGATTCCGATAGTCTATATCCTCGGCTCTACCTTCGGGCAGTCTTACTCTGTTAGTTTCTAGTTCGGATACGTCCGGATTAGTCTTATATACGTTTCCGATATCCGGAAGACATCCGGATATACTACGAGACCCGTCCAGACCTTCGGACGCGTTATCGTTAGTACTTTGAAATAAGGGACAGTACTTGGGAAAGGGGCACAGCGTACGAGCTGAGGCCGAAGTCCTTCGGATCCGATCCTATGAGAGTACGACCTTAACACAAAGTGAGGAAGCACAAAAATGCAACATACTGATTTATATTTAGTGAGCTATAACCGTGCCTAGACACGAAGGACTTACATCGCTGGATCGCCACTCTAATCCTACAACCATATTTGCCGAGTTCCCTGCTCCTGACTTTGTCCGCCTGGTTAATGTGTCTTCACTCAAGTCATCTTCTGAGTAAGACAAAATGTCCGATGCAAAATCAGTATCAATCATCGCAACTGCACCCTCCCTCCCTGTCTCTTTCTCATAGATAACTGCAGTTGCACGACGGCTCTTTGTAACCTGGTGATTTGGGTATGTCATATGTTTCACACACAAAACACAATACTTACTGCTGCACGACATGCCCTTTGACGTCCATGTTCCTTCTTCTGTTCAGCCTTTTGAGCTTTCGATGTGTCGCTACAGCACATTGCCTGCTTGTGTATGTTGCGAAAATAATCCTTCGTGCACTGCATAATGACTTGCATATTGAAGTCTTCGTCAGGTACCTCGGCCTTTAGGTTTGGACTTTCACGGCGACACTGAGAAAATATGTGAGCAGGAACTCTACAGACTTTGGGGGCTCACCTTCTCATTGTTATAGACATGGTGTAGAAACAACAATACAGAGAGGAACAAATGATGCTCCAAACTGTATCTAAAAAATGTTGTAGGTTGTGCATTGCCTAGTCTGCTATGCTTGAGGTGGCAAGCGCGTTCGACCCTTAAGGGGAAGCAAGTGCAGCGAAGATCTAGAGGTACGCGCCGAAGTGAAGCGCGAGAAAGCGCAGGTGCGCGCAAGGTACGAAGGCGCGGGAATGCACGTGCATATTAGCGCAAAGCACGGGAAAGCGCGCGCGTGTATGCGGAAATGATAGATAGACTAGACTCAAGTGATAATATGATGCAAGAGATGTGAGAGTGTGAGATGTAAAGGAATAGAGTTCTATTGCGACTTTCTAGGTAGTAAGTACTAGGTAAAGTGAGAGGTGAAAGTTCAGTGGAAAGTAAGTGGAAAACTTCCGTGTAGTATGTACTGCTGGCACTTATATAGCGCACCTAAGCGCGGTCATGCAGAGCCGAAGCGCTACCGAGTAGGTATGTAAGATACAGTGGCTCAAAAAAGTGTCCCAATGTTTGTAGCTTTTCATGTAATTGCTATACCATGTGTCAAGACGTGGGAATATGACTAAGCTATATGGAGGTGTTGGAAAGGTCTGCTTCTCAGCTTTATTTCGGTTTCCTATACCGTGGGAAAATAATGACATTATGTGAAGATATGATCATTTTAATTTGATGACTCATTGGGACACTTTTTTGACTTTGAGTTTCACTAATGTAATCCTTAAAATTCTAGTACTTTGTGTCCTCCTTCTGCCCCAATCACTTCTGCCACTCTTCTAGACATATTCTCTATCAATTTTGGGTATTCCTCTTTGGTATTTCCATCATACTCTGCTGTAACACTGTCTCATAGTTGGAATAGCCCCTATGGTGAATCTTGATATGCTACAAGCAATTTCTTGAGTGATTCTCAGGGGTATTCAATAGGGTTGATGTCTTGGGTCTATGCTGAACATGATAGAATAGTAATATCATGGTCTGCAAGCTATTGGTGGCTGATTTAGAGGTATACTTAGGATCATTGTCTTATCACAAAACAGTATCTTCTTCATTAACTCATAACTCCTGCATGCTTCTTAGCAGACACTCCTTTCAAATGAGTATTTACTATTCTGTATTCATCCTCCCCTTTGCTTCATAGAAAATTCCCACTCCATTTTATCTCATATAGTCCTATACCATCAAGTTTTCGTCTTGAAACTTAAGTGTTTATTCAAAATTTCTTTATCTTAATGGTTGTCCTATCTATTTTAATACAAATTCCTTGCCATATGATCTCATCCTATTGATTGTAAGCTTATCTAACTAGATAAACCTCTTTCAGCTATTAGCAGTCCAATATTTGTACTTGAAAGTAGCATCTTGTCTTTTCTTTTTATAGGTTGGAGACAGAAGAATCTGTTTTTCTTGATTATAGCTTTAAGATGGGCTGTCTTGAGAGTCTGTCTGACTATTTGAGTAGAGATAATCATAGAAATAATGGAAATAATCAATTTGGTCACTTTATTAGCATCAGTGGCCTTTCCAATTAGAATATAGTGATTAAGAGATCTTAAGTCTTATAGAGCAACCTTCTAGATTGGCTACCAAATAGCTTAAAGTCCATGATATTACTATTCTATCATGTTCAGCATAGACCCAAGACATCAACCCTATTGAATACCCCTGAGAATCACTCAAGAAATTGCTTGTAGCATATCAAGATTCACCATAGGGGCTATTCCAACTATGAGACAGTGTTACAGCAGAGTATGATGGAAATACCAAAGAGGAATACCCAAAATTGATAGAGAATATGTCTAGAAGAGTGGCAGAAGTGATTGGGGCAGAAGGAGGACACAAAGTACTAGAATTTTAAGGATTACATTAGTGAAACTCAAAGTCAAAAAAGTGTCCCAATGAGTCATCAAATTAAAATGATCATATCTTCACATAATGTCATTATTTTCCCACGGTATAGGAAACCGAAATAAAGCTGAGAAGCAGACCTTTCCAACACCTCCATATAGCTTAGTCATATTCCCACGTCTTGACACATGGTATAGCAATTACATGAAAAGCTACAAACATTGGGACACTTTTTTGAGCCACTGTATATATGGGTGAGAGTCCATGATAAAAATAAAGATGGAACAATATGCAGATGAGAGAAATAGAAATATACGCACTAGAGAACATGGTGGACAGTGGATGGATGCATCTGGATGGCTGGCGCTATAGGGCGCTCAAGTGCGGGAATGCGCGCGCGCGTATACATCGCGAAGCGCGGGAATGGTGCGCGTTGTGCAGGAAAGTTGCACCTCATATAGGGATAGCTGCAGGTAGCGCACGGAGTGATACTACAAGTTCGTGCTATGTACTCCTTAGTGAAAACTTGTCATATCACACCATGAGACACACGAGTCTCTACAACGGTCAATTATTTCTTTGATGAACATAGCATTCACAGCTTCGTCGACGTGGCCTAACCAATTCGGGTGCCAGGTTTTACCACCTCCTTCCTCGCCTTGCTTATCTCCTTCCTCACCCTGCTTATCTCCTTCCTCACCCTGGTGCATCTTGTAAGCATGACCATCTCCTAACGGTTTTACCTTCATTAATGCTTCTGTACGTTTGTTTCTCCCCATGGATGATTCAATCCCACAGAGATCACAAAACATTGGCTGAATTAAGCACTGCACAGTATGAGTTTCATTCACACAGATAGTAGTACTATTGCTTACTTTTAGGGCAGGGTGGTCGTTCGAGATATGCTTACCTGTCACCTTCTTCTGTGGCTTCTCGGATTCAGCTTGCAAAGTCTTGACAATTTCATCAAGTCCATTGACTTGCGCTGTGAGTGCATCATTCATAACTGACATCTGCGCATTAATGAGACATGTTCTTTGAACGGACTCCGATAGGTGTTGATTTGATTCATTCAATCTCACTACATCTGCAACGAGGCGCGCAACAGTTGAGTTCAAATCCTGAATTTGACCTTCAAGTGTATTGTGAGTATGGTGATAAGGATCCATGCGTGGTTGTCACGATGTAGAAACAACAATACTGAGAGGAACAAAGAAATGCTCCTGACTGTATCTAAAAAGTTGTAGGTCGTGCGTTGCCTAGTCTGCGATACTTGAGATGGCAAGTGCATTCGACCCTAAAGGGGAAGCAGGTGCAGCGGAGATCTAGAGGTACGCGCTTCAGCGAAGCGCGAGAAAGCGCAGGTGCGCGCAAGGTACAAAGGCGCGGGAACGCGCGCGCGTATTAGCGCGAAGCGCGGGAAAGCGCGCGCGTGTAAGCGGAAATAAGAGAGACTAAACTTATGTGAAGATATAAGCAAGATAAAGGATGTGAGATGTGTTGTGCTAATGAATAGATTTCTACTGCGACTTTCTAAGTAGTAAGTACTAGGTAAAGTTGGGTGAAAAGTAAGGTGTGAAAGGTAAGTAAGTAATAGTATGTACTGCTGGCGCTTATATAGCGCGCCTAAGCGCGGTCATGCGGAGCCGAAGCGCTACTGAGTAGGTATGTAAAGATATATATAAGTGAGAATTCATGATAAAAATAAAGGTGGAATGATATGCTAATAAAAGAAATGGAAATATACGCACTAGAGGGCTTGGTGGACAGTGGATGGATGCTTCTGGATGGCTGGCACTATAGGGCGCGCAAGCGCGGGAACGCGCGCGCGCGTATACATCGCGAAGCGCAGGAATGGTGCGCGCATGGCGCGCATTGCGCGGGAAAGCTGCGCCTCATATAGGAATTGCTGTGGACAGTACACAGAGTGGTGCTGCGAGTTGGTGCTGTATACTCCCTTAGTGAAAACTGCCATATCACGCCATGAGAGGCATGAGTCTCTACATCTCCCAGGGACTTTAAATTCTGAGTGTCCCCACTCAGCACGCGTGTGGTGAGGATGTCGAGTGATAGTATGCGCGTGCGATGCATGTACAATGCTTGGGTTGTTGGGCGATGAATGCGCGAGTGCAGGAATTATTGTGCGAGGTGCAAAGCGCGGGAAGGCGCAGGTGCGCGTAAGGTGCGAAGGCGTGGGAAGTTGCGCGCATGGCGCGCGCGAGGCGCGAGAATGTGCGCGTGCATATGCACTGAAGGCGCAGGAATGAAGCGTAGCATGGTGGATTGTGAGGGTGACTTCTGGTGTGAATAGTGTTCCATGGGTGTGAGGTGATGATGCAAGGGTGATATGGATGTGGTGTGCGAAGCGTGAGCGAGACGCACATGTACAGTGTGAAGCGCGGGAAAGCGCGCGCGCACAAGGCACGAGAAAGCGCATGAGTGTCGCGTGTTTTGTATTGTGCGTATGATACGAAGTGGCGTGGTCCAAGAGCAATCCAATCCATATCCAGACCAAGTCCTGCTAGGCGCGCTAAATATTAGGTGGTAAGGTTTGAACAGTGTGAGTAAAACTATATGTGAAAATGCGAAGGAAAAAATGGTAAACTTTGCGGATGTCCTATCCGACTTGTCTTCTTTGTGCGGCTGTCGACATCTACACCTTCCTATGAGCGAGGCGCGGGAAGCACGCATGCGCGCACATGAGGCGCATGGGCGCGGGAATATTGCGCGCCTATGCGCGCGTTCTAAGGTAAAAAGGGCATGGTGCCGCGTCATGCGTGCAAAGAGAAAATATACTATTGAGCTAGGCGGGCACAATCTAAGGTTGTTTTGTTGTTTTTCTTCTATGTTCTTCTAGGTGCTTCCTATATGCATATATATCAGTGTGTTATTAGTCTTTTGGACGGTGTTATAATGAGAAAAAATGAGAATGAAAGAGCGCTGGACGAAACCCAGGGTAAAACGAATGATATCCTATGAACAGCGATGGTATATCTTTCTCTTTGGTGCGCCACTGAAGCGCACGATCCTCCTCCTTGAGCGCGTGACTAGCGCGCTTCGCGTCTCTTGCGAGCTGACACTTTACTCAAGGTAGGGTTGGAATGAGCGAGGCTGGCGCGCTTGGGGGGGGGGCTTGTAACTGGCAGAATGAATTCCTGCACAACGCGCTGCAGGTTGAAGGCGCGCCAATGGGGGGCGCTGCAAGGGGTGTAGGGGCGCCCTACAAGCTGATAGGATGCGCGCGATGTGCGCGCCTTGGTGCGATTTCGCGCGAATTTGATTATATTGGCCGAACACGCGAGGAACGGCCATTTCTCTGCAAATGTGTTAGCGAGAAATGTATATAGTGTGGAATTAGGCACAAATGTTGCGCAAATGGGCTGTAAGGGTGGTATATCAAGGCGCAGAAGGCGCATGGGCGAAAGAGAATAGTGCGCATCAGCGCACGCAGGAACAAAATTGACATGGTAAGCAAAAGCGCGAAGAATGCGAATCAATGTGCGAAGTGCGAAGTTAAAGGTGATAATAGGGGGGTTAGGCGCGTATGTATGTGTCAGGCGCGCGCCTAAGTCGCGCCTGGATGACTGATTGGAATATGTTTTGTGTTGAATGAAAGAAATGCGATTTAAAAGGGGGGAAGTGATTGAAACACGATAATGTGAAAACTCTGCTAAATTTATGAATGCGCGAGGCGCGGGAATGCGCGCACATATTGCGCGATGCGCGTAATCATGGCGCGTGAACAAGGGGTGGTGCGAAGATGAACCTAAAGTGTTTGGAAGCGTCATATAGCTCCTTAAGAGCTTTAAACATGAAAGGGACAAAAAGCGCGAAACAAGATGAGGAAAAATATACAATACCTCTAGGCGCGTGCGTTGCGCGTCCTCAGGCGCAATATGGTGCGCCTGAGTCGCGCCAGGGTCGCCTGAGACATACTCTGCTTGGTGGTTAGATGGCGTGATGCATGGATGCTTTACTGGCGCGCGGTAGTCACTAGGAGCAAAAAGCGCGATGTGCGCGTGATTGTGAGTGACATCTGGAATTTCCAGAGACAAACTCTGGTTGATGCGAGGTGTGACTTGAGCTTCTGGTGCAGTAGGAGGCTCCTCTATAGGCACGCTAAGGCGCAATAGATCTTTAGGGTCATCCCTGACCTCTGATGATGCGAGTGGTGATAGCGGTGATGGCGATGGTGCGATTGGCGAGGTTTCTTCCGTAAGCGATGCGATAGCGAGGGGCGAGCATGTTTCTAGCAGTGCGTTAGTGTGCAATGGATATTTAGAGTCATCCCTGACTTCTGGCGAGGTGGTAGCGATAGGCGCGCGTGTTTCAACTGGCGCGTTAGTGTGCAATAGATGTTTAGAGTCATCCCTGACTACTGGCGATTCGATAGCGGTAGGCGCGCGCGATGCGTTAGCGATAGGTGCGCGTGTTTCAACTGGCGCGTTAGTGTGCAATAGATGTTTAGAGTCATCCCTGACTTCTGACGCGATTGATGGTGATGGTGATGATGCGGATTGTGAAGGAGATGGTGCTGCTGAGGATGATGGTGAAGAGGCGCCTGCAGTGCGCGTCTGGTTGCGCTTCGCGAGCGCGCGCTCAAGTTCGTGATCTAGAGTGATACAGTCTGGTATAGCTTTGCATGCTGGCATAGTTGATGGTGGAGGTGTGTGTGAATTGCGCGAAGGCGCGGGAAAGGCGCGCGCGCGAGGCGCAAGAATAGGAACTGGTGGCCTTTTGTCAAGTGCAACTTCTGAGGGTGCGCAATAGAAGAGTCCTGCTGTCGCATTAGTACTGGTGGTCGTATCCTGGGTTGCGTGGCTCGCGTGATAGCGATCTTGGCACTTAGCCACTGGTGCGCTAACTGGCGTGTTTGGCGCTATAGTGGGCGCGCTAATTGGTGCGCTTACTGGTGCGCTTGGCGCGGGAAAAGCGCGCCCAGATAATAGGAACTGCGCAGCTGCAAAGACGTCCATAAATGGATATGGGTCGTATGGGTGGTGGTCAGGGAACTTGATCATAAGGCGCAAGCGGATTTGCGCCTGAGCATCGCTAGGGATTCCTTCCATGAATAAGCGGTCGCGTTCGGCCTTTCCAATACAGTCTTCGTCCATGAGTGGCTGCATAACCTTCCTGAATGCGCGCAGGTAATTGCTGAGTTCTGTGCAAGAAGGCATTGGTTTGTTAGCGTATTCGCGCGCGATGGCGCGCAAGTCCGCGAGCGCGTAGCGTCTTTTACCATCCCATCCAGGATACATTACCTTCACCTCATCTAAAAAGGTGCTGTAATCATCTACTGCTGCTTCTGGCATGCCTCCCCATAGTTCTCGATCATCGCATGCAAGGTAGCGGATAATACCTTTGATGCGGTCAAGTCCTTGGAGTCCTGCTTCATCAGCGAGCTGCTCATATGTGTCAATGAATTCAGCGAGGTTGTCTGTAGTGCCGTCAAACTTGGGCGCGTTTGCTGTGCCGCGGATGGGCATTCTATAAGGCATTTGAAGTGCGGTAAAGGTGTGCGCGCGAGGCGCACAGGCGTGGGAATATGGCGCGCGCGCAAGGCGCGAGAATGCGTAACTAGAAATTGATTAGCTTTTGAATTGCAAAGAGATTGACCTGTATGTGTGAAATGCGCGGAACTAGATCTTGCTGACTGCTCCCCTCGCGGTGGGCTCCAGTTGTAGAAACAACAATACTGAGAGGAACAAAGAAATGCTCCTGACTGTATCTAAAAAGTTGTAGGTCGTGCGTTGCCTAGTCTGCGATACTTGAGATGGCAAGTGCATTCGACCCTAAAGGGGAAGCAGGTGCAGCGGAGATCTAGAGGTACGCGCTTCAGCGAAGCGCGAGAAAGCGCAGGTGCGCGCAAGGTACAAAGGCGCGGGAACGCGCGCGCGTATTAGCGCGAAGCGCGGGAAAGCGCGCGCGTGTAAGCGGAAATAAGAGAGACTAAACTTATGTGAAGATATAAGCAAGATAAAGGATGTGAGATGTGTTGTGCTAATGAATAGATTTCTACTGCGACTTTCTAAGTAGTAAGTACTAGGTAAAGTTGGGTGAAAAGTAAGGTGTGAAAGGTAAGTAAGTAATAGTATGTACTGCTGGCGCTTATATAGCGCGCCTAAGCGCGGTCATGCGGAGCCGAAGCGCTACTGAGTAGGTATGTAAAGATATATATAAGTGAGAATTCATGATAAAAATAAAGGTGGAATGATATGCTAATAAAAGAAATGGAAATATACGCACTAGAGGGCTTGGTGGACAGTGGATGGATGCTTCTGGATGGCTGGCACTATAGGGCGCGCAAGCGCGGGAACGCGCGCGCGCGTATACATCGCGAAGCGCAGGAATGGTGCGCGCATGGCGCGCATTGCGCGGGAAAGCTGCGCCTCATATAGGAATTGCTGTGGACAGTACACAGAGTGGTGCTGCGAGTTGGTGCTGTATACTCCCTTAGTGAAAACTGCCATATCACGCCATGAGAGGCATGAGTCTCTACAACGAGTTCCAAATACCAATCATTATTCGTTCCTAAATTCTAAGTCCTTTAAGCGCCCAGTCACAGCGCCTGTTCCTAAGAATGTATTTACTGTTGAAGAAGTTCCTATTATTGCATCCATTGTAGAATTACCAGAGTCACGTGATCTATCGGACAACGCCGAAGATATTGACGTCATGCCTCGCGACACTCTTGGAATGTTCCAGAGTCTTACTGCAGCTGCGGCACATGTTATGACATCATAGTTATATATAGAATCGTACGATACCTTTAATTATTCTGATTGGTTAATTAGTTCATACTCAGTTTCGATCTCAGTTTCAATATGTGTATATAGGTAGCTCGTCGTAGTCAGTAGTTCTTTAGTTCAAACCTCTTGTATCTCCAAGTGAGCAATACCAAGACGTACCTGCTGCCTACTTCCTCTGCGTGATTATTCTTTGTTTGAGTCCTAGTCTCTGCCCAGCGTTAATTCGTTATTGGGTTGTGACATTAGGTTTGAACTATAGGAGACTCCGACTCTCGCGTTACACTCTCGCATCTCTCTTTCTTTCGCTTGGTCGTGTTGATAGCCATCACACCATCAACCGAAACAAAGCCGTTATACTTTTGCCCGGCTTAACCGCCGCGATCCTTTGATTTCATCCCTTTGCTCATTTGAGCGCATTTCTTTACCTATCATCTTTCTTAGTTAGTAGTCCTATACCAGGCCCTGTCTTACCGCAGCCGCCAGTATACGGAGGTGTTCACGACATTAGGCGTGTCACTGCAACTTTGAGTGCTGGCCCAAAACCCTGCCTGCTCAACGTTACTATAGTTTCATTTTTACCTATCCCTTTCTTCATACGCACGTAGGCATTCGTTTCGAGTCAATAGCGGAACTGTCTAGACGACAAACCGTGCTTTCGACCTACGAGGATTTAGAGACATACCCTAGTGAGACTCGCACTTGTAAGCTTTGGCTGGAAGAGTGATAACTTGTCCTAGGCTTGTACCCTCAGAACGGAGATCGCATTGTCCCTAGTTTTTCCCACTCGATCGAGTATAGTTACATATTCTTTTTAGTTAGTATTAGGGAAGCATCGGTTGGGTTGATTAAAGAACCCTTCGATCCTGAAGTACGTGGTAGATCCGATCAGATATCGGGGACCGCTTCAGTTTTCCGTTTACATAACTTTCCTTTTTTCATCATCATTCCCTTTCGGAAGAGCCCTTACGAGCAGCTCTTCAACAGACATCAGTGAATCGGGTTCCAGAACACAACTGGCACTATGTCTGAATTACCAAACTCTCCTGTACAGCCTACACCGGTGGTATTACCATCTACTCCACAGGAAATTGTCGAGTACATTCACATGTCACTTGCAAACCAAGCGGACAGCTTTAGGGTCAGAATAGCGGAACTAGAAGCCAAGAATTTAGCTCTAGAAGAAGCGAACAGACTCCTGGGCGTATGCCTAGAAATGCAAGAAGACGAGACTGTGAAAATACAGTCACAACAACCATCATTCGGCTCGGCAGGAACTAGTCTACTTTCATCGAACTCTTCCCCCTCCATCAAATACTCGAAACCCCAAGACTTCACTGGAGAAAAAGACTCCATAGAACTCATGGTCTGGATATCCCAAGTAGCGCTATACACGGCGCAATGGCCCAACATCCAAGAAGGCCAAAGAATCGGAGTGATGCTCTCATTCATGAAAGGAACTGCAGCCAAATGGGCGCAACCTTACATCACCAAACTTGGAAAGACCGGAGACGAAAAGTTGACAGTAGAGAAATTCCTGGAAGACTTAGAAGCCATGTGGGGGCAAGAAGATCGTGAAGGAAAAGCGATCAGAGAACTGGAATCCCTTAGACAAGGATCTTCCTCAGTTCCAGAGTACGCGGCCGCTTTCAGACAAAAGGCCGCACACACTTCATTTTCCGACTATGACCAGAGACAGAAGTTCAGACTGGGACTTCAAGACCGTGTCAAAATACAGCTCGCTCATGTCCGTTACGAGGACAAAAACACCATGAAGAAACTGGTGGAACATGCGATCCAAATTGGACGCAACTTCAAAGAGCTAGACGCGGACAAGAAGAAGACGACCTGGTGGACCCCTAAACAAGGCCCCAGGACCCCTGAATACAAACCTGGTCCAAGCAGGGAAAGCGACGCTATGGACGTCGACGCCAACAAGCAGCAAGGTGCTCCAAAACCTCAAGGAAGGACTGGATCCTTCAAATGCTACCGCTGTGGAGGCGAAGGCCATATGGCTAGAAACTGCAAAGACGCAGTCGCACCAAAAGTGCAGGTGAAGGCTACTACAGTGCCAAAAGAAGAAGATCCTATTCCGAGTTGGTTCAAAGCCTGGGTCAGCTCTAAGGAAGGCAAGGGTTTTTAGAGGGGTCGAAGTCAAAGTCTGCGAACTTAGACCCGAACAATCATTTCTCCATCCTATCTACGTTCTCAGATGTATCAGAAGTATATATTAAATCCAAATCTGAACATTTTTACATTCCGATCACGTTGAAGGGAAAGAACCGACAAGCAGATGTGAAAGCACTGGTAGATTGTGGTGCATCGACATTATTTATTAGCGAGAAGTTTGTGGAAAAGAACGAAGTCCGGTGCCATAAATTATTAAGGCCCATTCCAGTTAAAAATATCGATGGCTCGTTGAATGCTGCTGGATCGATGACTCATTACGCTGAATTAGGTCTAAAGATCGGTGACCATGTTGAGGATCAAGCAGCCTTCATGGTTACGGACTTAGGAAGCGATGACATTATTATTGGCATAGATTGGCTAAGATATCACAACCCGGAAATAGATTGGAACGCTGGACGTTTTGCACTTTCTCGTTGTCCAGTTAAATGTATTACTAAAAAAGAACAAAGACAAAAAAATAAAGAAAAAAGAAAAGAACAAAAAAAGATAGAAGAAGTGCCAGATCTGATTCCCACAGAAGAGGATGACGAAGAAGACATGGCGATGAAGAGGGCGACAGTTGAGGAAATAGAAGACGAAGAGTATCCTGGAGAATGGATCAAATATAAAGCCTCGGTTGCCACGGAGCAGAAGGTTGCAGAAGAAGCAACGAAGGTGAAGAAATCGGTCGAAGAGATGGTTCCCGATTGGCTTCACGAGTACCTGGGAGTTTTCTCAGAAGAAGAATCTAAGCGCTTCCCTGAAAGAAAGAAATGGGATCATGCGATAGATCTTAAAGATGATGGCGATCTTCCGCCAAATGCGAAACCATATCCCTTATCACCCAAGGAGATGGACACTTTGAAAGATTGGTTAAAAGCCGAGACTGCACTAGGACGTATAAGAAATTCACAATCTCCAGTGGCAGCACCTTTCTTCTTTGTGGCCAAGAAAGATGGCAAGTTAAGACCGGTGATGGACTATAGAAAGCTCAATGAGAAGACGGTTAAAAATGCATACCCGCTACCGAGATCTCAAGATTTGATTGATGCTTTAACCGGTGCCATGATGTACTCCAAAATGGATGTAAGATGGGGGTACAATAATATTCGCATGAAAGAAGGAGATGAGTGGAAGGCGGCCTTCAAAACGCCGTTTGGTCACCACGAACCAACTGTAATGTACTTCGGTTTAACAAACTCCCCTGCCATGTTTCAAACCATGATGAACGAGATATTCAGAGATTTAATTGATGGAAAGACCGTAGTTGTCTATATCGATGATATCCTCGTGTTCACGAATGGCAATAGGGAGCAACACCGAAAAGTTGTACGAGAGGTACTGAAACGACTAAAAGAGAATGATCTGTATCTGAAGCCTGAAAAGTGTAGCTTCGAACAGACAGAAGTCGAGTTCCTCGGGTTGATAGTGGAGAAGGGTGGTGTTCGAATGGACCCTGTGAAAGTAGAAGGAGTAATGAAATGGCCTGTACCCAAATGCGTTAAAGATATTCAAGCATTTATGGGCTTTGCCAACTTCTACAGAAGATTTATCTTCGGGTTTTCGGACATTGCTAGACCAATGAATGATTTATTACGAAAGGATGTCAAATGGGACTGGACGGAGAAACAGCAAGATGCTTTTGATGAACTGAAGTCAAGGTTTACATCAGCTCCGATCCTAGTAATGCCTGACATTGAGAAAAAGATGAAAATAGAAACCGATGCTTCTGATTATGCAACTGGAGCGGTTCTATCTCAACTGATGGAAGATGACCTATGGCACCCCGTGGCGTATTACTCTAAGTCAATGAACGATGCAGAAAGAAATTATGACATCCATGACAA
The DNA here is from genome assembly GCF_016647785.1 of Suillus fuscotomentosus. NCBI lineage: Eukaryota > Fungi > Basidiomycota > Agaricomycetes > Boletales > Suillaceae > Suillus > Suillus fuscotomentosus. The sequence goes on from NW_024539761.1 coordinate 40,649, forward strand.
GGAGTTACTCGCAATCATTCGAGCGTTAGAGGAGTGGAGGCACTATGTGCAGGGAAAGCCTCACCATGTGGAGATCTGGACGGATCATAAGAATCTCGAGTACTTTATGACGAGCCAAAAGTTGACAAGAAGGCAAGCCAGATGGAGTTTATTCCTGGCGGAGTATGAATTTACGCTCCAACATAAGCCTGGTGTAGTCAACGATAAGGCCGATAAGCTTTCTCGGAGAGAAGACCACAGAGGGGGGGTAGAAAACGACAATTCTGATTGTATTTTGTTAAAACCGGAGTTTTTTACTGTAAAAGCTGCTAAAAGAGGTCAAGTTCTAGTGCAAGGAGAAAAACAATTGCTGAGAAAGATAAGGCAATGCACAGAGCGAGAGCCCGAAGTCGCTAAAGCGCTACAAACACTAAAAGCAGCACCGGTACAATTGCGTAGAGGAGTCGAAGAGTGGAATGTGGAGGATGGATTGGTGTTATTCCGAGGACTGGTTTACGTTCCAAACGATAAAGAGATTCGCCGAGAAATATTGGAGTTGTTTCACGACTCTCCACCGGCTGGACATCCTGGACGAGCCAAAACCTTAGAACTGATTTCCAGAAATTATTGGTGGCCTTCAATGACGAAGTATGCCCACGATTACGTAGATGGCTGTGATAGATGCAGAGCAACGAAAATTCACCCAACGCAACCACATGGTCCGCTTAAACCAAATGAAATACCAGCAGGACCTTGGCAATCAATCACTTGTGATTTGATAGTAGATTTGCCTAAAAGTGAAGGGTTCGACTCTATTTTTGTTGTCGTGGATCGATACACGAAACAAACGCACATCATGCCTACGAAAAAGGAAGTTGACGCTCGAGGAATCGCGAAACTTTTCTTAGATAACATATGGAAACACCATGGAACTCCGAAACAGGTGATATCGGACAGAGGAACACAATTTGTCTCCAAATTTATGGGACAAGTGTCGAAACGCCTAGGCATAAAATGGAACATGTCGACGGCTTATCATCCTCAGACAGACGGACAAACAGAGAGAATCAATCAAGAAGTAGAGCAATATCTGAGAATGTTCACGTCTTACCGCCAAAATGATTGGGTAGACTGGCTTCCGATAGCAGAATTCGCTCACAATAACTCTGTCACTGTAACGGGTCATAGTCCATTCAAAGTACTCTACGGATACGATCCAGAGTTTACTTTTTCACCAATTTCCAATTCTAAAGTACCTGCAGCTGATGAACGAGTGGATGTAATGAAAGAGGCAAAGGAAGACGCAGAAAGTATGCTGCGAATGGCGAATGAGCGGATGAAGAGATTCTACGATAAAGGAGTAAAAGACGCACCACAATTCAAGAAAGGAGATCTGGTCTGGCTCAATGCCAAAAATATCCTGTCAGAAAAGACCAAATAAGAAACTCTCCGATCGACGACTTGGTCCGTTTGAAGTGCTAGAGAAGACGGGTGATGTAAATTACCGCCTGAACCTTCCAGCAAAATATCAGATTCATCCGGTATTCCACGTAGAATTACTCACTCCGCATTCCCCCTCGACCTTAGTCCAAAGACCTCCACATCATCGTCCGCCGCCAGAGATCTTATCAGAAGGCGATTCCGAATGGACAGTACGAAAAGTCCTAGACTCGAGACTGCACAGATCAAAACTCCAATACCTAGTAGAGTGGGAAGGATATCCGATAGAAGAAGCGACATGGGAACCTGAGGAAAACCTTGAGAATGCACGGTTGAAAGTTCAAGAATTTCACCGGCAAAATCCGAAAGCATTAAATCCCCGCAAAATTAACAAATCGGTGTTCGAAACCCAAGAGTTTTTGGAATGGCGCAAGAAGTTTATTCGTCCTAGTTTCATTCGCGATGACGCTCATCCTAGAGAGGGGGTAATGTCACGAGTTCCAAATACCAATCATTATTCGTTCCTAAATTCTAAGTCCTTTAAGCGCCCAGTCACAGCGCCTGTTCCTAAGAATGTATTTACTGTTGAAGAAGTTCCTATTATTGCATCCATTGTAGAATTACCAGAGTCACGTGATCTATCGGACAACGCCGAAGATATTGACGTCATGCCTCGCGACACTCTTGGAATGTTCCAGAGTCTTACTGCAGCTGCGGCACATGTTATGACATCATAGTTATATATAGAATCGTACGATACCTTTAATTATTCTGATTGGTTAATTAGTTCATACTCAGTTTCGATCTCAGTTTCAATATGTGTATATAGGTAGCTCGTCGTAGTCAGTAGTTCTTTAGTTCAAACCTCTTGTATCTCCAAGTGAGCAATACCAAGACGTACCTGCTGCCTACTTCCTCTGCGTGATTATTCTTTGTTTGAATCCTAGTCTCTGCCCAGCGTTAATTCGTTATTGGGTTGTGACAGTGGTGTTGCTGGTTGCTGACAATATGCTGAGTAGATCTGCTGAAACCCCTCATGAGAACCACCTCCACTTGGCACCTGTGACTGTGATCGCAATGACAGCTCACTGCCTGTGAATGGTGTGTGCGAATTATAGCCATAGTAAGGAGTTTCACCTCGCTGAGAACCTGAGTTTGACGAGTAGTTGGGTACAGCAGGTCTTATCAGCGGCACTGGCATTTGTTGCCCACCTCCATGCATATGACTCGGATACTGCCCATGATGGTCACGACCTAGGTCTGGTGACTGGTGTGGGCTCGGAAGACGCGCACGTCCATCATGAAGCTCCGGAAATGATCCTGGTGTATACTGTTCCCCAGGCTATGTGAAGTAAGATATCTATGTCAACAATATCTAACGATCTGCTCACTCTCTTTGTTGTATCTAGACCACGAGAAAAGATGTCATCAGGCTGCAGCAGCACATGGTTTCCAACGAATAACGGTGATGCATGAAGTGCTGCATTAATATTCATCTGGCCCGGGGTGCGATATGCGTCTGTCATCTGGTGAAGATCCTCTCAGTCGATTCCTCCAGCACTTTGGCTTGGATTGGTCACAGCACCGCTGGGACAGCGTTGACTCGGAGGGGCTTGACCAAACATTGAGGGCTAGAAGGAGCGGGGAGGGAAGGGATTAATTGTTTCAGGAAGGCCTGACATGGGGAACGCGAATCCCCGGAAGCATCATATAGAAGATGCGATGTTTATCTCTACCTTAATCCAACCTCTATTTGTTATATCTAGATGTGATTCAGACATTGAGTTAGGAGTAAAACCGGCTATCCTACCCCAGCGCACATGGTATAACCCACTTCGGGATTTGATCTCGAATGGTCACTTCTCTCTACTTCAAGCGGTAGTGATTCGCACATTAGCTATTGTCTAGTTATGCTATGTTTACCGTTGCTACTTCTACCTCAACCCTATCGGGTTAATTTCTCGTTTCCGCAGTGAATGTGGCTGTGATTTGTTTGGTTGTTTCCCACGGGTTCAATGTTTGGGTACGCTTCAGCCACAATTATGGGGTGATAGTGACCTTGTTGGTACAAGGTGACCAAGAATGTACATTGAACCGTTTCCATCCCATGTGGTCCAGGTATTTAAAGCTTTGTAATGCGGAGTACAATTATGATACATATGTAACATGGTCAACCCGCCGCCCATGCATAACCGTTACACCAAAAGGTGAAATACTGAAAGCTTAGCTTTCAGCATCAGCGACGGTATACGTACTGATTGTGAGAACTCAGGTAAGCATGATAAAGCATTTTATAAGTTTATCATTTTCGCGTCGGTTACCTGATGTAGAATACACTTAGCCTAGATTTGTAGCGATGGAGTTTTAGCTCTCTCGCGAGGTTTCTCTACACCAGCCTCCGCGGCGCGGACAGCGCTAATGAGATCGAAATGGAAGAAGGGGGTTTCAACGGGGACAATGGGCACTGTTCCCGAAGTAGGAGGGACAGACTCGCTGTGGGCCTCGATGTCTTCGACGCCTACGCTGGAGGCATCATCCAATAATTTATCACGGCGACCGCCACGGTGGGATACAACAGGTGCAATCTCGTTAGAGAGCTCGACTGCTGGGGTACCGATGCCGAAACCTGCGGCTACCAGAGCACGCCGGATCCAGGGTGATAAAATAGTAGCAAAATGGAACTGTAGTATTGCATTACATTAGCTAGGCAGCGTGGTGGGATGACTCCGACTGACCTCTACAGGACGGTCTGCCCATTTCTGGACTTCGTTCCGCGTGTCTACGAGAGCTTGGACAGATGTGGTGTCAATTTGAGATCTGGGAATAAGAAATGAGTTGATTGGTAGAAGGAGACCAAGGTGAGATGTCTTACACTCCAGAGAAGTCTAGCACAATCGCATGAAGAGCAGGTTTTTCATTGTTGGCTGCCTCTGCACTCAGGGAGTTGCCACGAGTTGGTCCGGGATCGTTCCAGGGACGATCGGCCATCTTTATCGTGCTGAAGTCAATCCCACGTCTCATGTTCTCCCTCACATGATCAACAATGACGGAATTAATGATGGCGCAGTTGGGGTATAGGTAACTTTCTTCAAAGCGGTAAACGATCACACCCGGAGTAGGAGGGTCAACCTTGACATATTGGTTTGTTACGCCATCCTTACGCAACGGAACAAAGATTTCTCGTGACTCGGTTAAGTTACGTGTCAGTGTAACCTTCCCGAGGAAATATCCTCTAGGGCGTGCGATGCGAACCAGAAGTAAGGCAACCGATGCCGAGATGGAGGTGTAGATGCCGTTCTCAATAGACGAAAAGACGGTGACCAGGACTGCAGCCAACCAAATAAGAAACTCGAGGGGGGAAACGCGCCAGTAAGAGAATGCTTGGGAAGGTGACGCGACAAGATCAGCGACCGCGTGGATAATGACTGCTGAAAGGCCAGCGTTAGGGATCCAGTAAAAGGCTGGGGTAAGGCCATAGAGGGCAACAAGGACAACTATCGCAGTGAAAATACCAGCCAGAGGAGTCCGCACACCCGAACTTGACTTCAAGGCAGAGCGGGAGAACGATCCTGTAGCGGGATACGCATGGAATATAGTGCCGAGCGTGTTCGTGACGCCTATGGCGATGAGCTCCTGGTTGGGATTGATCTTGTATCCATTGACCCGTCCAAATGCTGCAAGTAGCGTGTCAAAAGGGCATAACGGTCAGATGATCGGTGACTTACATCTGGCAATGGCGATGTGCTCAAGAAGGAGAATTATGGTGGCGACAGGGATATGTGGCCCGAGAGCTTTGACGAGCTCGCCATCGATGACAGGCGCACCCACGTTTTGGAATCCTGAGGGAACAGTTTTCAAGATGGCAATCGGATAATTACCGGAGGCGGTTTTACGGTGTCGGCAGTACAGCCAAGAAGCTAAGGTCAACACTATCACCACAAAAGCATTTCTTGTAATTGAGATGAAAAAGAAAAGTCGGGCTGGAAAAGATACCATAAGAGTTTCGTCATAGGAAGACTACACAGATTACAGCTTACCTCGTCTGGGGTACCGTTTGGATAATTGGTTACAAATGATGCGAATTGCGTAGAGCGAAAAAAGGCCTGTGAGACCCCAGGCGGCATCTAGTTTTGCACGGGGAAGCCCCTTGAGAGTATTGATGATAACTTCGTACGTGGCAGCTCGAGTACTATGAAATAGGTCGCAAATTGCGTTTCGTTCGAAATGACTGACGCCCTTACCTGAACCCGGTAATGCCCATGAGGGCAGGAACCTGACCTGCAACTATATTTATCGCAGATCCAGTCATGAACCCACTGATTACTGGCACGGGTATGAACTCGACGATCCAGCCGATGCGCAAGAGGCCAATCCCGAGTACGATAAATCCACAAACAAAGGCCAACGTGGTGGCTATCAGTGGGCCAGCCCATTTATGAGGGTACTTTGCATCTACAGCAATAATGATTTGAGCCACGGTTTGCGACATAACTGCCACTGGTCCGATAGAAACATCTTTCGAAGTCGCAAAGAACTAGGAGTAAATTTAGCGCCGCGATTATCCAAAGTAGCGTGCACGTACGCAATATATAAGAACGCCAACGAAGGATGAATACAGACCGTACTGCGCAGGAAGTGAGGCAAGCTACGAAGGCTTGTCAATCAACGAGAACAAGATTTAAGACAGAATATTACTATTGCATATGACATTCCTTGCGGGACTAGCACCATCCCTACGGTAAGTCCAGCAATAAGGTCGCCAGTGAGCCATCCCAAATCTGAAAACGTGTATGATTAGCCTGAGCTTGTCACAAGTTGACGGAAAAATGCAGTGTCTTACTGTATCGGGTGATCCATCCAAAGATTGGGAAAAGACTGGTCAAGTATTTCACCGCCTAGAATAAGACCATCCAAATCGAGTATTCAGGGTGAAGAAAAGTAAGGATTTCGTACCTCATGCCTTGGATCTTTCACAACTTGAATGCCCTTCAAATAGGTTTCAGTGGAGATTGTGGTTACAGTCTGCTCGGGGTTTCCGATAATTCTATTGCCAACACGCTTTGCTGTCGAAAGCATGGTCGAACTCCGAGTCAGTGGCTCCGATTCAAATGGGCCCACCGGGAATGAGAGGCTCGGGTAGATATTTATGGGTAGATGGGCGCTCAGCGTGGACAAATGCAGCAGATTCGGCGGCTTTCAAGTTGTTCAAGGCAATCAAGACTGGCTCCAAACGACAAGTGATCACTAGGTTCGCAACGTAGGACGGTCGCCTATACAGTTTTCTGTGATGTCGCGAAGAATGGCCAGCCAAACGAAGGCGGGTGTCCATTTTATAGATGCGATAGTCCAAATTGATCTGTCAAGATACGTTCTTTCTGTGAAGCATACCACGCCTTGATGTCAACTAAGCACGCCATTGATGGTCGAATTAGCGACAACAAGCAGATTTGCAGAGGATTCAGGCCTCAGGCATTTGTCTACCATATGACTTATATCCGCTGAGTTGAAATTCATCGATCATTATCTATTCTGAGTAGTATTTATTACTGAGATACGATGTTCACCGCGATGAATGTGATGGTGCCATCGAACACAATGGTCCAGGGGCAAATAAAACGCGGAGCGGGTCATGTTCATGACATAGGCACTGACTCCGCAGCCACAGCACGGAGTCGGCGCAAAGCGTATCTTTCAATCTGACACCAGCGACGACGATTGCCCTGAGGCAGCAGTAACAGCGGCTGCACTACGTTGCAAGGTACAACTCCGTCAGAGTCGTTCCCGCCTCCCGGAACAGCGTGAGACTCGTGTAGAAAGTCACTCACACATGGCGACAGCATACTCGTGGAGAAAGCCTTTCCTAGTAAGTAGAAATTAGTTATGTAAATCGTAATGTTAGTCCGAGTGGACCTAGTACTACAGGTACTAAGTACCTGCCAGGCAAGCAAGTTCTTGTGTGAACGCGACACAATGCGAGTGCCATGTCATCCTGTGCTATCAACTAGGACGATGTTCCTCTCAGGGTGACAGGTTGTCAGAGGCTTCACCATCAGCACATTCGATGGCGACATACAGACTAATTTGATAGTATTACGCCACGCCCTGGCTGTATCATTAACGATCAATTCGAGAGATATGTACACTGACCTGAACGATCGATTCTTTGTAATTTGCGAAAGCCTGGCCCCAGTGAGTATAGGTTCAACTAGAAAGCCTCAAAAACTACAAGGTCCTATGCTGCCGTAAATGGGTCACGTGTAGCAACTGTTTTGCACTGTCCGCTGTGTAATGTTGTACATACTCTCGTCGCTGTAAAGACCAGAGCGCAGTGCGCCTGTATCACGAACAGATATCACGAACCCATCAGTAACGATATCGATTTATGTCTATTCACCCAAAGCCTGTGCCTCTCGTGGCACCTGGTCATACACGCCCAGTAACTCACCTCTCTTTTTCACCACTCCAAGACGATGGCACCTATCTTCTTGTGTCCAGCTGCAAAGATGGCAATCCGATGCTCAGAGAATGGACCGGAGACTGGATAGGCACATTTCTGGGTCATAAGGGTGCAGTATGGTGCACAAAACTCTCTCCGGATGCTTCGCGAGCGGCATCAGGAAGCGCTGACTTTACTGCGTGAGTCTGCCGCTCCAATTGCCACCTTACTTCCTTCCTTGCTAATTATAATTAAAACCAAGGAAAATCTGGGACACGTATTCAGGAGATGTCTTACACTCATTCCCTCACAACCATATCGTTCGAACTGTGGCAATCTCTCCGACGTGTTCTCACCTTCTTACTGGAGGTCAAGAAAAGAAGGTCAGAATATTTGACCTTGCACGGCCAGACGCGGAGGCAGACTTCCTTGGCGATGTTGGCCTACCGTCCCATGATGGAACTGTGAAGAGCGTAGTTTGGGTTGGAGAACATACTGGTGTATCGGCTGGAGATGATGGTATCATCAAGTTTGTTATAATAACTAACCTCGACAGAACGCCACTGACGATAATGTTGTACAGATGGTGGGACCTGCGAACACGAAAACTTACAACAACTATGACATTCCCTAATCCCATAACTTCGATGGAACTATCGCCGCAAACCAAGCGTCTGGTTGTGACATCGGGAAAAACTGTTGCATTCATACCTGCTTTACCTAGTGGTACTCCAACACATAGTCTCAACCTAGCGTACTCGCCATCATCCGCATCCGTTCATCCTATCCTTCAAGACCGCTTTGTCACAGGCAATCTCGGTGACGAGTGGGTCAGAGTCCATGGAATGGATGGCGAGGAGCGGGAAATCTTGAAGGGACATCACGGACCTGTCCACTGCGTCGAGTTTAGCCCTGACGGCGAAGTATATGCAAGCGGCAGCGGTATGTTTTCCTCCTAACCGTAAACATTCTTATCTGATTAGGCGTCAATTACGTTACTTTTCAGAGGATGGTGAGACTTGTTCGAACAGAATGGTTTGGACGATATTGATGGGTATAATATCACAGGTACAATTCGACTCTGGCAAACAACACCCGGGAAGGCATACGGCTTGTGGCAAGGTAATACTAACGGTGGTTAGGAGAGAGTGGGAAGGAGACACCGCACACCGTCTAACATCTTTAGGTCATACATTGTCGATTAGTTTGTGGAAATGTTCGTTGATCGAGCAAGGGGATACATCATGTAATGTCACGAAGCTTACAATTCAATCATATCATACTGTTTCCGATCTGCATGACTATCTTTATTCAACAGCTAGCGGACTTGCATGGGATTACTCAATCATACTTCCACTGGGGCGCATACCAAGAGTACTCGTGGGTCATGGTTGAGAGACGCTGGGTAGTTAACTTCTTGCCTGCTGTCAAGTTGTGTGCCGGAGTGACTTGATTGGAGGGATGATACCCGTTTTCACGTGGTAACAATCTCTTCCTTGCGTGTTGCAGTCTTATTATTAGTCACATGCTCGTCCGAGACTATACTTAACGGGGGTCGTAGAACGATGTACTAGTACATATGTTGAACAACAATTGCGGCGGCCGTTACGTTGGACGGTACTTAGAAAGATAAGGAGCCAATCTATTTCGGACTCGGAATGCCAATTACTCCTGTAGGGGATAGACTGGCGCTTGTTGAGGCTCGTCTATACTAATATGCGCGAGGCATGGTTCACCTGATCCTGTATCCACGATAAAGCGACATCTAACATGCTGAAGTCAATCACCAGCTACTCCAGCCTAGCAATCTTGCGGCGCTCACATGTATCATCTATTTACAAGAGTGGAGTCAGGTTAGCCTCCTTGCACTCTACGCCCGCAATCCAAAGAGAGGGCCTGGGAGATTTTTCATTAACAGACCGGGTTGCGATTGTCACTGGAGGCAACCGTGGTCTCGGACTCGAGGCTGCATTGGCGCTCTCTACGGCTGGTTCGCGTGTAGTATATTGTTTGGATCTCCCGGAGAAGCCAGGTGAAGATTGGAACGCCGCTCGCCAGAGCCTGGCAAAACTTGAGGGTGCAGGAAGACTCGAATATGTGACTAATGATGTCCGCGATCAGAAAAAGCTGCTCCAAACGGTAGAAGAAATTGCAACAAAGGAGGGGAGGATGGATATTTGTGTCGCATCAGCAGGGGTCACTGGAGCCGCGCGGCCTTGCTTGGAGTATACAGAAGAAGAGCTCGAAGAGGTGTGTCGATGTTCTGTATTTGATCGTAAGAACATAGCTCAACTTCGTGAGAGGTTTATGCTGTAAACCTCAAAGGAGTGTTCTTTAGTGCTCAAGCTGCTGCAAGGCAAATGCATCGGTTCCAAACACCGGGAAGCATTATTCTCCTGGGCTCCATCGCTGGCAGTGTTGCTCTGAAGGTAACCATAGCTCAGCTCTTCTCGCTTACATACCCTTGACTGCTACACTTGCAGCACACGCCAGTACTTCCGTACAGTACTAGCAAGGCTGCAGTGATACAAATGGCTCGTGTCATGGCATGTGAACTTGCACCAAACAACATCAGGGTGAACTCGTTATCACCAGGTTATATTGAGACACCGTACGTTCTGTGTTCAAGTTGTGTTCCAAAACCCTCTGACGCATAAGTTTACAGCATGACGACAGCAATAATTTCTGCGCGACCGGAATTTCAAGCTATATGGTCAGAGCAAAGCGCTATGAATCGACTTGGAAAGCCTCACGAACTACGTGGAATTATAACGTGGCTGGCATCTGACGCATCGAGTTTTTGCACGGGAAGCAAGTGGGTAGAATGTTTTGGTTTTCGGAGATGTGAACATTGACGTGAATATTTCCTAGCATTGTTGTCGACGGTGGATATACCGCATGGTAGAGCCGAATTGAGTTCTGAATTGATTCTATGTATATGTACTTGGGAGAACTTTGGAGTCGTCTATATTATGAAAGCATTGCCACTGTTATCTTATCTTATCTCCTAGGTCACCCCACATTAATTGGGGTAGGTGTGGAGTCGGTCTACAACAGCTTGAGCTTGCAGTTGCAGACTCGTCTGAAGCTCCGGAAATGACTACCTCACAGGAAACATCCTCTGTACACGCTACTTCACGCAAAAGCAGTGATTCAGCATCACCCACAATGATACACCACCGTCAGACATTGCAGCTACCTCTTCCGATTCCAGACATCTTCTACTCCGCTGCTGGGGGTGCCCATTACTCTGGAGCGCCTGTGTCTGAGGATGACGATCAAGTTATCGTGTCTCCTGCCAATGGAAAGCCCAGCCCACCCATGGACGACATGATTCGAGATCGCATCATGGTTGACCTGAATGAGCTCTACTGTTGTCGGCCGTCAAAGGAGATTCTTGAGAGAACTTGGAGGCCCGATGCAGTTTTTGAGGTCAGCTTCATGCCATTCTTCAACTCCACGATTCTCTCATTCTGGTAGGATCCTTTGGTCAGATGCGAGGGTTATGCGCAATATGCTCCTCAGGTACGACTCTCCAGCTCATGATATACTTGCCAAGATCTGAGTCGTTCACGTAGTGGTTTGCCATGGCGAGTAATCGTGCTTTCGAGTAAAATGTCAAAGCCTCATAGGTTTTCAGCCTAAGATTTTTTCAAAGTCAGAGACAATCTCGAGTCGAGTCATGTCATTTACTCGCTTGCCGAAACGTCTCATCTACTCGCAAACGCAAGAATATACTTTACGGTACATAGGATTCAAAAAGGTATACAGTGTCGGCTAACTTCTGAGAAAAGTACTCATGTTCTTCGCTCACTTCTTTCTAGCGAATTGAGTCTATCATCGTTGTGGATTTGGATGATGATGACAAGATAATACATATGGCAGACCAGTGGAACGGGGAGTCGTTGTCGTCTTGGTTTGGTGTCAATCTCCTCAGACGCGCAAATGCCCTTGTCACGCCATGGTTCGTTGGTGCACCCAAAGCTTGATGCCAAGGTACAGAGGTCGTCCGGACGTCAACTCTGATGCTATATCGTAATTCGCTAAGTGCTTGTTTCTCGGTGTCTCCCTACTTCGTCTTCATCTCTCAAGTTAATTCATTGTTACTTTTGCAGCCCTTGTAGTTGACTGTTGTTGTATAGGTGCCTCTCTCTTTTGCCTTCGTCGCCCAAGTTAATTCGTCGATACTTTCCCAGCCCCTTTATTGTCTGTACTATATCTGAGGTGCGTATCATTCATTATCTAGAAGTCGCACTGACCATTCTTATAGACTAAGCTCCACACACGTAACGAGCTCCGTTCTTTCTAGTTTACAATACTACACGCAGAGATTTGTCTTTCATGTCGTCCGCTAGCTTGTAAAGTACTACACTATGGATTCAATATCATATGATATCAGATGCAGGAAGCAATGCATCAATGGAAGCCCATAATCCCCTAACTAGAATTGTACTATCAGATCAAACACGGATAACGCGGATACCTCAATTCTTAGATTTCACTATCTGCTGTAGGAAGACCACTTCGTTCCGTAAATTGATGCTTCATGCTCATGTGGTCACGAAGTAATTCGGAATCTAGTACCGATTTCATTATTCATACGCCGCATCTTGCCTTGATTATGGTCAGGTGAGCTCACAGAAGGTCGAACCTTATTGGGATGGAGATCTATGCAGTATAAAGACCCCTCATGCGTGATCGTTTCCCCTAACGTTACTGGGACGAACCCGTCGCAATCATCTATCATGTCCAGGTAAGATGTGCCAAGTGTTTATTTCGATCTATCTATCCAGGTAATATGTTGCATGGAACGGAAGCTGAATTTTCCTACAGTTCCCAATTCCCAGCTCAATCCGCATCTCCTCTCGGTAAACTCGGTATCGAGGCTGCCCTCGAGGCCGCTGCAGACCCATCCATCACACCAAAGCCAAAGATCTTCGACGAGTTCGCGCTAACCGACCGCGTTGGGCTTATCTCCGGCGGAAATAGGGGTCTTGGCCTGGAGATGGCTCTTGCATGTTGCGAGGCTGGTGCACGTATCGTATACTGCTTTGATCTTCCAGAAAAGCCATCAGATGAATGGATCGCAAGCAGAGATTACGTCGCGAAGCTAGGGAATAACTCCCGGCTGGAGTATTTCAGCGCGAACGTCACTGATCAGCAGGCGCTTTGGAAAAAGACGGAGGAGATTGGTGATAAAGAAGGAAGAATGGACTTTTGCATCGCTGCGGCTGGTATTCTCAAGTCGCACATAGACTGTCTGGAATACCCGGCGCAGGAGTACAGGGAGGTGGGTGATTGTCGACAAGTTGCTCTCCACCGGCAGTTTTTGAAATCAACGCCAATGTAAAGGTCCTGGATGTCAACGCCAGTGGTGTCCTCTTCACTGCGCAGGCTGCTGGCAGACAGATGTCGCGCTTCGGACGCGGTGGCAGCATCATTCTTATCGCATCAATGTCGGGCAGTATCACTAACAGGGTGCGCATCTCCCAAAAATCGCTATGGGCATGTTTGCATGCTGACCCTGTGTAGGGCCACGCCTGGGTATCATACAACAGCTCCAAATCAGCTGTCCTGCAGATGGCTCGTAGCATGGCTTGCGAACTTGGCGAAAAGAAGATTCGCGTCAACTCGTTGTCTCCAGGACATATCTACACCAGGTTCGTCTCGCGATTAATTGCATTGCAATGCTAAATCATGATGGCTGTGATAGTATGACTGCAGCATATCTGGACAAACAACCGCACCTTTTCGATGTGTGGTCTAGTATGAACCCTCTGGGTCGACTCGGACGCCCTGACGAGTTGCGCGGTGTAGTGACGTGGCTGGCATCTGATGCATCGACATTCTGTACGGGTAGCGAGTGCGTTGACTCTGTTGAATTTCTTTGCTTAGCAGTGAAGCTAACTATTCGCAGTATTATCGTCAGCGGTGGCCATCACTCCTGGTAATGGAGCACTCGAGGAAGAAGGGGTTGTTTGTGGGAGGCTTGTTGTATCTGTAAAGAAATGAGACTTGAACCTCGCATAGACAGTCACAGGAACTTCATATAGCAGTAAAGTACCCTTCTATACGTGTAATCAAGGGGATTGCTAGGCAATCTCCAGGGTGAGGTTGGAAACCTCTTTCCGAGCAGCGGCGTTGTCGCGGGTCCATTCTATACGGCAGTGAGCACGTTATCTCCGCAGCTAACCGCAAAATAGTACTTGGTAATCACCACTCATAACAAAGTGTAAATAGAGGCAATTGACTGTGCCTGTGATCGGTTTGGACTCTTTGGAGGCCCTTGACAGCGGGTGTGCGAGGCTGCGGACAGTGACTGCTGTTTCATCGTGATTGGCGATTTGCAACGTTGGAGTGGTGTATCCGCGACTGTGAGCCTGCCAAAAGAATACAAGGACACCCCGTGACTGCCAAGCTGCGAGCCTGCGGCACTACACGGCTGCTACTTTCGCCTAGAGGTTCCCGTCAGTGTCAAGGAATTGGTACTTAGCAGCAAAGTATTTCTTTGTGATAGCCTACAATAAAGTGCTTGCAATTATCAAGTGAATTCAAGAAAATGTTTTTGTGGTTGACAAAATGCTAAATTTGGATAGATCTTGATCGGCGCAGTCAACGACTGCGGATTCTCGAAATGCGCAGTGGACAAGGAACGGTATGCCCACAGCGTTTACTCTTGCATTCCGTCCACTCATCTCGCAGTCGTACTAGAAGTAT
>NW_024539762.1:0-54382 GCF_016647785.1 Suillus fuscotomentosus
GGACAACCCGCCAACACTTCGAAGCAAATATTCAGTTGTCGTAGAATCAAATCAAAAGCGACACTTACCCGGCGCCGATAATGGCGACCCTTCTCTGGAGACAGTCAATCATGTAAGTTAATGGTTATTCTCAATATTGTGAATATTCCTTTAATACTTGCTCACCTCGTACGATAGACTTTACCAAACGAGGTCATATGCCAGTCCTGTCAAGCACTAATATTGCGCGACATTCATGCAATCCCCGTCAGGAAGTCCGTTACGGTATCCTAACTACGACTAGTGTGAGATATCTTGCAGTCACCGCCAGTCGAGACTCGGCAGCATTGCTGTATCAAGCTAGTTTGGCTAGAGCTGCACATTACTATGAATTCGTTGTAGCTGTGGGAACTATATATAGAAGCGCGGCCTGGTGCAAAACCATTGATGAGTCTGCAAATTTATAAAAAAAATCGACATGGACACGGGTAAGTTTGATGTTCAAACCCTGATGTGACTAATAAGACTTGGAAGATAGGGAACACGTTAATTTCGTGATGGAGCGAACAGAACACTGCGGTTTATTATTCCGGCGCTGACAACGGCACTTGCACGAAAGCAAAGGAGGATGCAGCCGCATTGCTCGCGAACGTTAAACTTGGATAGCGAAAATGCTACTGACATGCTGATGCAGTTGGACAATGACTGTACATATTTGATTAGCATTTTAGGTCTCCACTGTCGATTCACTATAACCAAGCACTTGTTTCGCCTCAGACTCCAGTGCAACAGGTTTTGTGCTGGAGGGGTATATATGATACAAGCGCAACAGTCAAGATTGCAATGTCCAGGATATGAAGTCAAATATCGTCAATAATGCCCGCTACAAATCAGATCACTTGTCAAAGCCAATGATCCTGCTCACTGGACGGAGCGTGATCATCACAGGATTTCTGTCATTCACCATTTCATCAACAGTATCATCCATATCATCATCTTCATCATCGCTCTCGGAGGCTCCTCTGGTATGCTTCAACCCGAACATGCTCACTACTCGATTAATATGTGCTTCGGATTGTTTGAACATTGGCGGTGCGCGAAGGGAATTAGCGCATGCGGAGAGCTCCAGGGCCAGTTCACCGTCCAACTCGGCGGTAAAGAGATCAAATATATATCTCCTTACTGGTAAACGGTACCGTTGCGTCGAAATAGCATGCAGAGCGCGGAAAAACACAGAGGGTGACGAGAATGCTGATCGATATTCAGGTCGAGACTTCATCCTGGGATGGTTGTTGAGAAATTATGGAATAGCGTAGAACCATTGATATAGTTTACCTGGCAAGTGATCTTGATGCAGCGTTGGCAATCACGGTGTTGCTCAGGTTCTCTATTGCAGATATTACCTCCAAATCCGTGTGGGATGTTGGCGGTATGAGCCGAGAATCGCCGTCCCTCTTTATCCCAACGGGATCCCACGCAGGTAACTGGAAAGCATCAGATCCACAGTACGGTATAGATAACTCTAGTACTTCACTGAGATAAATTTATCCAGATCCAGAGGTATGCACAACCCGGTCGGCACCCCAAGTGGCGACAAGGTTGCCTCCCACCGATAATCATCTAGGATTTCAGCTCCTTGTGATGTTGAGGAGATCAACCCAAGAACGAAGAAACACGTCCTAGAATTGTGTTCAATGCAAAGAGTCGAGCACTTAGCGAAGTACTTACCCTCGCACCGAGGGAATAAGAGAGTGTCCAGCAATCTCTAATATAGCAGGAATTATCTCTTCCTCTTCCAGAAACGGGAGGCCGCCCTCGGTGGCCCCGACATTCCCCTACGGTACTATCAATAATTCTATTTGAACGTCCACCAGCGAAGACAACGCACCACTGCCCACAGGATGCTCTTTAGTTTGAGAATCAATTCAAGATCCTCGCTCTCAAGACCGTGCTGTTTTATGAAATGAGAGAACTCAGAGAAATGGCCCTTTTCACTAAGAACTTGACAGCCAAGTTCAGTTTTCGACATTTCTCCATAGAAGTGGGGTGGGACGACCCCGTCGAAGGCCCTGAGGTCAATTTAGTCACACTGCGGCTGCATTGGAGAATGATACATACAAGACATCTTCGTCATCTTCTGCGGCCTCTGAGCTGAAGACCTTAGACAGGAAGATTTCCACCTCTACGACGTAGTAGATGTTACGGTCCTGGATAGGTGACGGTCAGAGAAGTTTTATAAGTCAGGGAAAACACAGACGTGAAACCACATGTCCATCTCCCTGTCGATGTAACCTGCGCTGTACAAGTAACGGAAGCCCATCGGAGTTGACATGAATCTGGTTTCAAGTCAGCTCTACACATAAGCTAAAGGTAGCGAACAGACTTGAGCAGTAGTGGATGTCCAATTTCTCCGAGATGGTCCATCGTTGGTTGCATTTCTACAACAAGTTGCAGTACTTCCATAGCATCGCAGGCATCTTCAAGGAATTGGATTGCCAATTCACAGACTTCTGGCGCTTGATCATATATTTGAGTCAAAAGAAGACGAAGTGTCCATGCGACTGGTGTGATTGAGTCTCGTATGAGATCTCCGAGGTGGTTCGTCGCATATAGGCGTGTGCGCTGCGGAAAGTATATAAAGAAAATGAACAGTGCGTTGAACGTGGTGTGACTCACAACGTCGCTCGATGTAAGAGCTTTCGAGAGCACGATACGGGGATGTCCATCACTTGATATCCAATAAATGACAGCATCTATCAACACAACCGAGCGCTCACATCGTATAATCCAAATTCGTAATCACAGCGGTGATCAAGTCCTCACGATCGCGCAGCTCGCTAAGGTGATAGAAAGCAGTAAAAAATTTGAACTTTTCCATTAGCCTGGGGACATCCATCAGTAAGACATATAAGGGGTTGCGAATGGCTCACTCGATGCCTTCTGCATGCTTGCTTAAAGTTCCGAGCATCTCGAAATAGCCATAAGTCAACGTCTCCGATAGCCTGTACTTGGAAAACATAGGGTCGGATTCTGATGTGCCGTTAAACTGCAAGATATGCTGGCATCAACAAAATCATGGGATCGACTCGATAAAAGCATACAGGGTCCAACTGAGCAAAACATTTCACTATTTGCTTCAACAAATCATCTTCCGAGGCAAGGAACCGGATCCCGTCTGGACTAGCCAATAACGTGGTAAGAAGAGAGCATCCCAAGCGCACCCAGCGAACATTGGGCTTGCGATTTGAGATCAATATAGAGCGTCTGGAACAAGACAGTAAAATACCTGTTTCCTTGGAAGGTCAGAAAATCGATGGGTGAACGGATGGAAAAAAGACAGTAGTCGTCGCATGAATCTTGCTACTTTGATGGCTTCCTCCAATCGCTTGGGATTCAACAGTGGCCCCTCGATCAACTCCTGAAGCATCTCAAAGTTCCATTTCGCACTATCTTTTGTCAACATAACCTGGAGCAAAGTCAACCTGACCCACAGTATGGACCCGAAAATAAACGCACCTGAGTCTCGAGCAACGACGACTGGAAAGTCTTATCGTCCATCTGCATCCCCATTTTGATTTTGACTTGCTCAACTTGTCTCTGTCCTCTTCGGACTGCGTCTTCAGCGGAATTCGCCCTATGATACCTGGTAAACATATTTGTTCTGGTCATCCGCAAATGCTCACCTTGGGCGTGCATTCCTGACGCTAGGCTGTAGTCTCAAACGGTTGCGATTGAAGCTATCGATTGCAGAGAGAGCAGATGTTCCGACTATCCTGTGCTCTCCTCGGTTATAATCTGCTGCCAGATTAAATACACGAGGGACAGCCTAAAACGGATTCAGATTCCAAAAAAAATAATTGGATTCAGACCACACCTGTATCTTGGCAGCGACACCCAGGGGAAGTACTCTATTTGCCATATGCATAACCTCGGCCATGAGTAGGGTTGCCTTACGTGACAAGTTGGAGCCAGTAGTGCATTCTTCAAGCATTGCCGTGAGCGCCTATTGGCTGTCAAGTTAATAGAAGGTGCACAATGGGTATATGCTTACATCGATCAGACCAGCATCCGCGAATACGAGGACGAGAAGGGCAATGTATTGATCAGTAAGTTTTAGCGTTTCGGGAGCCTTCTCTGGAAGTTTCTGATCTGCGAGCTGATCCGCAAAAGCTCGGGGTTTCCGGTACACTGAACTCGATCTTGAGTCACCAACAACCCGTGATGATTAGATGACCTACTTGTGAGCCTTCGACCGTCTATAAACGTTTTATACCATTGCGGAGCCTTGATATTGAATAAATCAAAGAACATATCGAGGACTATTTCCTTGAATCGATGTGAGTTCTTGTCTTCCAATACAGACTCAAGCAACACACTCTTGTTTCGAGAGATGGTATTCGTAGGGTATTGACGATGGACTTGATTGCGTGTTGATCCCCCAGACAAAAATACATCAACCCTATATAGATCATTTCATACTTGGACGGAGAACAGGTCACAAGATGCCTACCGCTCCAAGTCCGTAGCATCAGTTGTATGATTTTGGTACAGCTCCGCATACGATCCGCGTGATCTGCACCCTTGCCATAAGCATCTGTAATCGCAGAGAGAGCAATCTGGTATATAAAGTAAAATCATGAACCCTGAGAAGCTGAGAATAACAGCCTGCCCACCTCCAAGTCAGTTCCAAGATGCAAGTATGCGCGAGTTCGAGGGGAGTCGATGATGTGCAAGAATGTGGCTGCCAGTATGGGCCCGGCTTCGACTGGACCTTCCCCTAGAGCATGCAAAAGGAATCGAATGCCTCCAGATCGCGCCACGAGGTCAATGTCGATGAGAACTTCGATATGTTAATCAGATGCAGAAAAGATCACAATAAAACATGTTCACGCACTCATTTCAGCGAGGGTTTGCACACAAATGGGACGAAACGGATCTTCAGCATGCTCAGCTACTGCTACAAATGCTCGCATAATAGGTTCCGAAAGAGGAATCGTCTTTGTTCCGTTAACGCCGCGTCGATCTCGAGGTTCGGAAACGATGTCAACGATAGTACGAATGAGCTTGATGACTTGTTCCCTTTCTATGGCATGTTTATTATCTCGTGCTAAAGATCTATTCGAATAAATGTGAGATTCCTGTCGAGTAGGGCAAAGTAAATACAATACTTCACAATAAACCACTCTAGAGGCTGTTTATGCAGCTCCTCTGCTGAATCCGAGTCCACTAATGCATGCCTGACGAGCCGATAGGCAGCGGCTCGGCAACGCATAGAGCATCGATCAGATAGAGCAGGGATTATCCTGAAAACCGGCATCAATAAGTACCGATGAAGGCGCGTAAAACTCCCTACGCTTGAACAACCTCAGGTAGATTGACTTCGTAGCGGACGCGAAGACTGCGTTGGAGAATGCAAACAAATCGGTTCATTATATCTATCCTGGACCGGTCATTATCTGCTGCGGAAATACTGCTCGTGGATGACGGGGATGTTGCTGGAGGGGGTGATGTTATTGGACGTGAAAGCGAACTTAAGGATTTGATGCAAGCATTAGCCTGAGCCAGCGCTGTTCTGAAATCATCTACCCCGAATGTCAACTTACAAGTCAAAACTGATGATTTACAAACCTCTGTCCCTATCATCGCTGTCTGCCCTGAAACGAACCCCGACTGGAGGAGCCTGACCAGCGAATTTGCGTCGATTTACAGGAACTCCGTTCTTCCTGCGCCTGCCTCGGGATGTTTCTGGTGCGTTGTGTATCAGCTGTTTCAATACGAATTGCGAAGAAGACGCACCGAGTTCGATCTTCCTTGTCAGAGACTCGATTTCGCCCGTCGCCATCTCGAGCTCCGATTCCACTTGCAAACGCATTGTCTCCTGTGTAACGCACTGTAAATCAATCAAACGGTAATGTAATGGAACATACGTTCAAAGGCAATTTGAGAAACCTCTCAGCACCCTCTTTGATTCTATTTTCCCGCTCCAGTAATGCATTGAGGGTATCGAGCTGGTGGATAAATAAGCGCTTGCTACTGGCCAGCCTGAGATTGAAACAGAACAAAGAAAAGATCTACCTGATTATCATAGTCTCTGTTCGTCCCTTCGGAGTCATGGAGCTGGTTCGTTGTCTCTAAGGCAGTAGACTGGGAAGATGATGAAACATTAGCTGGATGTGATGTACCAGAGTTCTCCTGATCGATGCTAGTGGGCATCAACGCCTGCTGTGGACAGTGGTGATATATAGATGATTGCTGCAGGTTCTAGAGTACTGCTTGGCAGCCGCGAATGGCACTAACGGTGATTTGGTCGGGGTCTTTTAGATCTAAACCTTGTTTGTCAAGTCTTCTCTTACGACTCCGATTACCTAGCTAGTGTAGAAGTCCGACACTCTTTTCCTTCGCCCCATACCCCATGGCTCACATAGTGGTGCAAGCTCCAGTCAACTATGAGGTCATTATCTACAAATTGAAGTCGTTGGCAGGATTAATCCAGTACTGGCTTAATGATTCGGCAAATCGGTGATGCCCCGGGGGCCGGCAGTCACATCAGCCAGCATCCGAAAATCTACTCGTATGTACCTCAACGCGCGCGATCTCAACGAGTGTGATCTATGCATGCTTAAGCTCTCTCGAGCACGGTTCAAAACTTGAATTTGCAGCGACGTTATATATCGACTGTTAGCTTGTGCGGCCCTGATGTCATGAAGACTATGCGGACACCGACGGATAGGTATGATATAAATGCCATGACACTGCCCTTATCTTGCACGTCACCCGATACGCCCTATGCAACCTTGACTCGGAGAAATAGCGCGTCGTAGCGGCGTTCTCGTGCGGCTTGCTCGAAGATCGGGATGTGTGTTTTGTGAAGTCGTTGACCTGACTTGACACACTCGATCTATCCTCTTCCATAGCCTCAAAATTACCCATGCCTCGGTAGGACTTCGCTCGCTTTCCATCGTAGTAGAAGTACTCTCCCGGTGCCTCTGTGGTACCCACAAGAAGCTCTCCCATCATGACAGCGCTCGCACCAAAGGCGGGTGTCTTGACAATATGCCCCACATTGCCGATACCACCGTCTGCGATCACAGGAAGACCAGACTTGGACGTAAACCAAACACAGCAGTAGCCTCCTCGATGTTCGGGAACGTTTGCTCGATCCACTCAATCATGTCGATCTGAAAACTGGAGTTGATCAAGGATGATCATATCAAGACCAGCCTGGACAAGGAATTCGAGACGGGCTTTGTCGCTAGGTCGTGGGTCGACAACCGTGGCGGCATACAGTTGCTCGCTGCGGTCCTTACTGGCTAGAGGGTAATTTTGGTTTTCGAGGAGAAAATGAGACGACCCTGTTCGTCGATGATGAAAAGTTTCCCCCTGTTGGAGACACGGAGGATTTGGTTGGCTTCTGTTAGTGTAACGCCTTGAAGTGCAGTAACAAGGAACGTGGTCATAACCTTGCGAAGGAGTTTTTCAGGAGTCCATAGCACTACTCATGAAAAGAGTCCTGAGAATAACATTCCGGGCTATTTTGGTCTCCATAATGACATCGGAAGCAGGAAGATCGATCTTTCCAAGGAGCATAAGGAAGTGATTACATGTGAGACCACCATGGATGCGAGAGTCCATAAGATCCTTGACTGAGAAGCTATCTGATCGTTTGTAAGTTGCAAGAATGAGTAACAGTCTCTGAGGAAGAGCGCCCACCATTTTTACTTCGGTCACTAATTCGTATCATCGGCAAATTCCGAAGTACTGTAGAATTAAGGTTTAAGCCACATTGGCCCAGTTCTCGATCCTAAACTTACAAGCCCGCGCTCGACAACATCCTCAAGGCTCAAAAATGGGTGCGCCGTCATCGTCTGTATTCACTAGGATGCTCACCGTCTTGAAACAGTCCGCTACGCCGCCGCCGCTCTCGCCACCAATCCCGAAAAAAGTCTGTCTTGCACCTTGATATCAGACCCAACACTCATAACTGTTTGGTCCTTGTTCAGCCGCCCGCGCTCGGGGCGAGTACCTTCGCACGCACTTCAAGAACATGAGGGAAGTTGCTGCAGCCCTCACAGGTCAGTGTCCAAGTCATGGTGATGATGATACCTATAAACCTCATGATCGATTCAGGCTTGAAGCTGACCAAGGCATACACCTATCTATCTGATGTCTCGGACCATAAGCAAGTTATCCCTTTCCGTCGGTTTGCCGGTGGTGTCGGACGGGCCAGCCAAGCCAAGCAATTTAAGGCAACCCAGGGTGCGTCTCGTGACATAAAACGAGTGAACTACGGAGATTTGACCTTGACGATATACTATAGGTCGTTGGCCCGAGAAATCCGTCAAGTTCATCACTCGCCTCCTCAAAAATGCAGAGTCGAATGCAGACGCAAAGAGCCTAGAGCTCGAGGACCTCTACATCAAGAACATCGGCGTTCAGCAAGCACCTGTACGTGCATCTCACTCTAAATTTCAGTCAATATCGTAATCTTGTTCACACCTCGTAGAAAACTCGCCGCCGCACGTACCGTGCACACGGTCGTATCAACCCTTATCAAGGCCACCCATGCCACGTCGAGATCATTCTGGGGGTTTCGGCTGAGGAGGTCGAGCGGAGCAAGGACAAGGACGCTGTCGGCGTATCATCCTTGTCATCGTTGAACCGGAGACAGGTTGCCAGAAGGAGAATCGAAGCTGCACGCGCTTAATGTAATTCTCACACATTCGACACGGCTGGTGATGCGACGATATGCGACAGCACAAAGGCCATGTTTTGTATGCACCTATGCATATGTTATGACACCACACAATCTCATCCGAATCGCATTCAAAACCGTTATTTTCAACAAGAGAACGAGCGTTTATAAACACCTAAACAAATACAGTGCGACAACAGGAAAGGTAATGAGTGGACGTGTTTATACGTGTACGTGATCAATGAAAGCAACCGAAGCAAAGGAATGTGAGTGGACTGAAATATGAGCCAGTCAACAAAACGAACGAAAAGCAGCAAAGCATCGACAAGAAAAATGTACAAAGCAGACTAATGTGTACAGACTGGATCATAAACTCGTCAATAAAAGATCAAGACGAGAAGTGGGTAGTCGACAAGAAAATGAATGATGTTGTTACGAATAGATACTGCATTTCCGGTTTATCTTCTTCCCTAGACGCTGGCTTGAGAGGGTCGTGAGCTCATGGACGTCTAAGGCAGAACGCAAAAATTTACCTTTTGTCATAAAAGATGTCCTCCCATTCCACTTCTGGGCGACTGAGGTAAGAGCAGACGACCTCCTCCATCCACTGGCAGACGTAATCCACACGCTGGATGCAATAGGGTGTATGACATCTCTCCATGTCTGTCGCAATGTCAGTACGGACTAAGAGGCACGAATAACAATCATACCTCTGATAGCTCGCGTGAGAGGGCGGTAACGCCTTAGGTTGATGAGCTTATGTCCTGGCGCATTTGGGTGGTCTACACATTCCTCGTTACCACACTGGCGCTTCACGTCACCTATGAAAAGAACTGCATGAAGGTATCGTTAGAGGCACAAAGTCAAGTCATCAGTGTCTTTAAACGTACCAAGAGTGGGCAGAGTGGGTCCACGGCTACTTTGGATCGCGTCTTTGTAGGCCTTCATGCGATTTGTGTGGCTAAAAAAGAGACGTAGAGCGAGTAGAATCTCTTCGTGCCTGGCACCGATGTTCTGTGAAGTAAGGTGAGTGAGAAACAACGTCATAATCTTGAGTGCATACCGATAAAGAGCCAACCAAACTCTGTCTGTCACACGCGGAAAACAATGCCCAAGAAGCAGCGTAGTTTCCGATGGTGTGGCATTCCTGCGAGTAAAAGGATGCGTCAGCTCAGGCTATAATTGTATGACAAAAGACTAACTTGTGCCCACTCCAAGACAAACTGAACCTTCTGGATACGATCCTCCATCGACTGCGCAGACACGATGACGTCCAGTGCCCAAAGGTGAAGAGCCTTCTCAAAGGAAGCGTAGGTGGTCACCTTCGTGCTAGCGTCATTGGAAACGCCATAAGTGGACTTTCCAGTTGCTTCTTCCACCCAAAAGCGTGCAGCATCCTCAGGCTGGAAGTCCCGGTACTTCTCCCACAAGAGGGCGGTGAGTTGATGAGCCAGGAGCTCCATTCCTTGCGGAGAAGCGAAGTTGGACAACTTGATGTTCGCAAACTCCCCCTTAACCATCGCCTTCTTGCCGCGAGGCTCCCATAAACTACAGAGCTCTTCAGCTGGTGAAGAGCCTTGGATGAGTTGAACCGTCTTCTCGAGGCGACGTCCGTTGTGTTCTTTAGCGCACGCAGCATTGTGCAAGGTGTCGATAAGTTTCGAAGAAACACTGCGGGGGAGATCTCGAGAGAGATCAGAGAATGCGAATTGCAGGAGAGGCGCGAAGACCTCCTGGTCTTCTGAGTGACGCCAATGAAGATCGACCCATTGGTTAAGCAGGCGAGCTACACGCATCTTGACGTGCATGGACTGAATGTGAGCTTGGTCGGGAGACAAGCAACCAGGTAACTTCTCCTTGTATCGCTCTATGAAAGCCTCGAGAACGAGTGCTGGAGTCGAAAAGTAGCGGAAGCAGAGAAAAAAGACATCTGACAGCTCCAGGTCATCATCAGAGACTGCCGATGTCAGATACCTGACAAGGCCCTTCAATGAAGCAAGCTGAAGCACTCCATTCTTGTCTAGGAAGAGTTCCGTGCTGTCATCCGGGTGAGGGAACGATTTCTCCAGCTTGTCATCAAATAGCTCGGGAAAGAGGGCAATCGAGTTCCTGATATTCGCAGTCGCGCGAGCATGCCCTGTGCAAGTTGTGAGTTTCTCGACAGATGCCGCTTTGTCCGCCTTTGCAGATGACTGGGAGATTTTGCGGCGCAAGTTGACTGAAAGTGGTCCAAGAATGGCAGCCAGTCCCCGTTTCGTGTGTTTAATCGCCAGGGGTTTCGCAAGAGAACCTAGTTCGTCCGCCTCTTCAACACATGTCCTGTCCGTCGATGATCCTTCACTAGACTGGTGGGTATCCCCTGACAGCAAAGAATTTCGGCGAGGTCCATTGATGTGGTCGCTATCTTCTTCCGCTTCTATCTCCTCTTCACATTCTTCGGGAGTATCAGGAAGGGGCTTCAGTTGACGCATCTCGAGCTCGGCAACTTGCATGAGCCTTTTCAGGCTAGACATTATAGCGTCCAAATATCCAAGAGTCTCCCAAATGAATTGTCTCCTACAAACCAGTTCAAAGCCCTTGTTGTCGAGGAGCGGCTGGATATGGCTCATAAAGAGGAGCTTGTAGTGCCGGACTCCGGATTCAGCGTTCCTGTAGCCTGAAGCATGCCGAACGTCTTCGGGGAGTTGAGACATGGAGCGCAAAATCGTAGTCAAACCATGCAAAAAGGTTGGGGTCAAAGAACGGATTGATTCGATGTCCTGTGCGTCTGCGGCTTCGTGGAAAAGTCTGACGGGATCGAGGATCGCTGGGAACGTCTTTTGGATGTCGAACTGTGGGACATTGAGGGACAATATACAAGTCGACGACACAGCGCTGTTGTCACTGCTAGTACTGATGTCCGACTTCTGCGTAAGAGATTCTCTAGGGCCATGTGCGATGACTTCTGGTTCTGGTTCGAGCCGAGGAGCTGCTTTCCGCCTGATAGTGCGAGACTTCGAGAGATTGGTGGTTATTGTGCTGGCCATTGAGACGATACAGGTATCAACGCGAATAATGAGCGAGAGCTGATGTTTTAAGATAACATCAGGTTTTATGGCCAAGCTTTGGACACCCATTGTTTAGCTGTGGAAGTTGTGGGCTTGGGTTTTGATCCACAAGTTGTGTGTGTCGGCTTTGGCACGAGGGGGTGTGTCCACATGGCCCGCAGGACAGTGCAACAATTTGTGTCCACAGTCAAAGCCACAAAAATTCTCGCATTGTTGTACTTTGCGAAAGGCTGATTATGGTATCATACACCTTGAGCTCGAGCTTTCAAGCAGAAATCTTTCGAACGTGGTGATATCAGACGTTACATTTTCATTCCAATACGACGTACCGGTAACAACTTTAGGATGATCTAGCTGGCAAAAACGACATCTGGGGCCATCATTCCACGTGTATAACGTACTAAATCCTATGAAGGTTAGTTCCCCGGTTACATGGGCTTATCAGTGCGCGCTCTACTTATTATAAGTTGGATTTGATGATGGTGATGATGATGGAATTGAATGCAACTGAACGTGACAAAGCACCACCCAAGTTAGCAAAGCGTAACCGGTTGTATTACAATCACATGTGAAAGTAAAGCTAGGAGCCCACTGAGCGCCGAGCGCTGAGCAACCACTGAGGCCTGTCTGGGGGTGTGCCGCGACCGCCCGCCAGATTCGAGCGGAGTTTGTAGCTGACCCCGCCCTCATCTTGGTCGACAATGCTCGCCGCCTGCCGCCCACCTTCTTTCCCGCCGACCACCCTGCCTGACTGCTGTGTTCCCACTGCCACCCTCCTGACACAGCTTGTCCATGCTGGTGGTGACGATCCAAGCTGACGTCCCGATTGGAAATAAAACTCCGCTCGAATCTAGCCGGGCAGTTGGCACACCCCCAGACAGGGCCCAGACAAGAGTCTACGTAGACTAGACTTTCCATTATCCGGACGTCCTCAATCACATGCCGGTGACCTGTCAAAGGACCGAGCAATGACCGAGCGCCGCGTAGTATATGTAGTCTCGATTCTTTTACCATTATCCTCACTGCTTGTCACATTTAGTTTATTTGCCCAGCTCGCAGACCTTTGTTCTTCACGTTTACACCCGCTTCATATTATCATACCAGGCTCACTGTTACCTAGTGCCTCTCAACGGAGTCAACATAGACCTAGTGCACCAAGAGCATTCAAGAACACAATCCAGACAGAATGATTAGAACTGCATTGACTGAACTTCTGGGCATCCGTGTGTAAGTTAATGCACGTCTGCTGTTTAGAAGACATACATTTACGTCTTGTCCCGTTGTCGACAGGCCAGTAGTGCAAGGGGGTATGCAATGGTAAACTTCGTCTGCACCGTCGAAGTTCTCTCAAGAATGATCTGATTGTTGTGCGCAGGGTCGGAAAACCTCCACTTCCTGCAGCCGTGTCGAACGCGGGAGGTCTTGGTGTGTAATATTACTCGCTTCCTAGCTATATCCGCTAAATCTGTTGTAGGGGTCATCACTGCACTTACACAACCGAATCCCGAAGCTTTACGCACTGTGATTCGTGAAACCCGCGCAGCAACTGACAAGCCCTTTGGCGTCAATATCACGATTCTGCCCTCGATTAACCCACCAGATTATGAAGGTTTCGCGCGTGTAGCTGTAGAGGAAGGCGTCAAGATATTTGAAACAGCAGGAAACAGTCGTGCGTAGTCTCATTCTCATCAGTTACAATGATTCTGACACAACTCATAGCGGGAAAGCTCATCCAGTTCTTTAAGTCACATGGATGCATTGTGATACATAAGTGCACCACGATTCGACACGCCAAGGTTCGCTCCCCGTTTAATCAGACTAAGATGTATTTTTCATATGCTAAAGCGGGTCATGTAGTCCGCAGAACGACTGGGCGTTGACGTTCTGAGTATCGACGGTTTCGAATGTGAGTCCCTCATCTACTTGTTTGAATTTGATTGTGACAGTGTTGTTAGGTGCTGGTCACCCTGGAGAGGAGGACATTGGTGGCCTTGTTCTGGTGCGCTTTATCACCGGTTATGATTATCATTATATAGTGACAATTTACAGCTTGCAAGAGCCGCTCAAGAACTCAAAATACCATACATCGCATCGGGCGGAATTGCAGATGGCCGTGGGTTGGCTGCTTGTCTCGCACTTGGTGCCGCTGTGAGTACTGTAGCTCCCATACCATAATCTTATTGATCACCTGTACGTGCAGGGAGTGAACATGGGCACACGATTCATGTGCACAGTCGAGAGGTACGGCAGTTGCACTATAACTTAATATTTACTCACTCACGCTATCCAGCCCTATCCACCACAACATCAAAGAGAAAATTGTCGCCTCCACCGAATATGATACCACTCACATATTCCGTACCTTGAACAACACCTCACGCGTTTTCAAGAATGTAGTCTCCCAGCAAGTCGTTGCTATCGAGCGGCGGCCAGGCGGGGCCAAGTTTGAAGACGTCCGTGACCTTGTCTCGGGCGCACGAGGCAAAGTTGTATTCGAGAACGGTGATGCCGACTATGGGATTTGGACTGCAGGTCTTGTACTTGGCTTGATCAAGGATATCCCAACGTGCGAAGAGCTCTTATCGCGCATGGAGAAGGAGGCAGAAGAGATTATCGACGGGATGGCCAAGCTAGTCAAGGCGAAGGCTAAGTTGTAATGCTGTATACCTAGTTATCGTGATATCCCTTGCTGTTTGTTTTTCGTAAGTAGGCAACCAAATTTAATGTGTGGATGGAGCGTCTCGACAGATTTGTCAACGTTTCAATCCTTATCGAATCACAGGCGATGATACTCTGACGGTACAGGAGGCAGTGCCACTCCTGAAAACCCATTTTCTGACGGTGCCAATATTGTCACTTCAGTCCAATTCCACCACGACCAGTACCTACATTTATTATCGACTCAAAAGATGCGACTGGAGCAAGTGGGCGACAGATTTCTAGCCTTGTTACTGTCATATACTGATCAGTCCTCTAGCATATAACACTCCCGAGGACAGGTTCTGGTCACAGCGACCACCGTCTTCAATAGCCTATCCCCCTCAAATAACTCACCCCATAATGCATGAGCGTGTCATGTATTTCGGTCCTGACACTGTAGTGGGTAGCCCGACCGTGCGCGTGAACGTCCGATCTCCGCGTGCTTCTGGCACCAGTAAGTACACATGTTAATGTGATATAAACTCTGTATTGTATTGTACTACTAGCATTCCGTTGATACGGTGGTTCCTAGCCGCACATGAGTCTACTAAACGCTTGAAGAGTATTATAGCTTGAAGCAGCTGGAAATGTGTTTAGTGACCGCATGTTGACAGTTCTGTATCAAAGATTGATTTAGGGGCCTGCCTTAAACTTGATGGTTCTTAGAATGCGATGCAGCTTGTTAGTGCGATTCATTGGCAGAAAATAGGAGAGAGCCGGAGTCGAGAACTGGCGCGTCAGCGGCGCTACGATCAAGTTAGGAGCTATTAATATCTTTTTCAAGTTGGGTGTCATTGTTCTTCAAATTCGAGGCCGCTATCGGCATTTTCTTGCCAGTCTTGCAGAAATATAAGTATCTGGTTAGAAATAGACGCCCCCATCAACACACTCAATAATTCACCATATCACCAGCCTCATACCGTCGCTTCATGTTTTCCCTCTGGAAATACTTCTTCTGGAAATTATTCAAGTTTTTTTTGTCACTTCACCAGCTTCAGAACAGGGCAGCCCGGTATCACCAGAAACTGTGGGTAAGCGCTACTCATTGTCGCTGTCATTGAGGACACGATGTTCTTACCCTAGTTCAACACTGACATCACACAGCACGATTCCTGGCTCAGGATAGTCCACATGAACTAGTGATGGACAGGTCCGGTTCGGTCCGGTTCTCAGGCAAATTCTGAGAACCACGAACCTGACCATAGGTTCGGTTCTCCCAGTGAGCAGAACCATGGACTGGACCATCGGTTCGGTCCAATAATGGTCTGGTTCTGGTTCAGCGAGGGTTCAAACCGAGAACCAAACCATCCAAAATAATGAAAATTTCATCAAGAAAAATCATATAAACGAAACATGCCTGACAACAGAAGTACCAATACTAAATGCTACTACTAGTACTAGACCAGTTCACCATCCTCGTCATCTGTGTTGTCATGGAGTGCAGCAATCAATGAATCCAGATGTTGCTTGGCATCACTAGTGGCAGAGATGTGGCCATTGCGGTATGCACTCTTCAACAGTTGCAAGTTCTCGAATACATCCTTGTTGAGACGGTTCCGTCATTTTGTTCCTGTTAGTCCACCACTTGAAAAGGCACGCTCCAATGCTGTGCTACTACCCTGGATGGCTAAATAATCTCGGGCCATGTGTGAAAGTGTCGGAAATTGTGACTGATGGTGCTGTATGAAGTTAATGTAAATGAACTCGCAATGATGAGAAAAAAGACTTACACCCCACCAACCCACAACATCCTCTGTCTGCTCAAGCGGACTCTGGAGGTATGCAGTAAGTTCAGCACGAGGCCTAAGCTGGGTGCGATCAGATGCTTGACGTGCTTGTACAGCAGCAAGGACCCAGGAATGGCCATATTGCGCTTGCCCAGGTGGTGCTTGTTCGACGTCTGCATCCACAGGAGCTGAGACGGGGGCAATAGTATAGTACTCGTCAAACTATTGAAACATGTCAGCAAATATTGGCTTCAATGGTCAACAAATATTAAACATACCACTCGTTCGAGATCTTTGAGACCGACTTTGAAGGATTCCGTATCCCATTGATGCTCGGAATAGGCAACCTTGACATTAGGATCGAGTGCTAGACAAATAAAGTATGCATTAATAGCTTTTGTTTTGTCATACCACTTTGCAACATTGTTCAATCCCTTGAGAATAGCATCGCGGACTTGTGAGAATCGAGGAAGGGCTGCCATATTTTCCCAGGACTTCTGCAAAAACTCGAGGACTGGAATTGTCCGCCAGACAGAAGGATTGGATGAACTGGAAAATGTTTGTGTGGCGCTCGCTGGTTCCTGTGCAAGTATTAGTAATAAGTACAGCTGGTAGAACTAGATACACATACCTGAAGAACTTTGTGCACCAATTTCAATTTCTCCCAGTCCTTTTTGTCAAGATGAAAGTCCGCATAACATTTGCCTTTGAGGCCAGGGACTTCCTCGCTGTCGTCCACGAGCTCGACAAAAAGATTGACACCCTATAAAGAACAATGAGCTCATGGACGTGCAACATATGAGAGACATACCTTTTGAAGTAACAACATGCGGGTGATAAAACTGTGCATGGACGCCCACCGAGTCCGTATCCATTGTGTAAGCTCCAGAACAGGGACATCTGCTTGTTTACACAACTGTGCAAAGAATGCGGGGGCCTGAGGTGATGCACGGATCTATAAACAATAGTTAGTAGAATGTATTGTCAGATGGAAGTCAACGAACCTGTTTCACAAGCACAAGAGCCTTACCAATTGAGTCACCGACTCCAAATTCATTATCCTTGTCATCATCCTCTTCACATTCATCCGCTCCCTCCGCTCCCTCATAATCAATCCCGACATCTAAAGCATCAAAATCAATATCCGAGCATTTAACTGCCGCCTTGATTTTCTTTAGAAGTGTGCAGCTGGATGTTGGTGAGACAGCCATGAGAAAATGTCCCGCAGCAAGGTTGATAGTGTGTTCCATGCATCTTTGGTATTGAGTGAGTGATAAATGCACCAAATGACGAGGCAAAATCATACCTGATGTGACCTTCTACTGGATCCCACCTCTGCACATCAGACTCGGACTTCTTGTTGGTGTTGATAGTGTCGGCAAACACCGCGAGGCATGTGTCGTTACTGGCAGCGTTATCACACGAGAACCAACCAACCTTTTTGCGGAGACCATAGCGGTCAACAGTTCGTGTGAGCAAGTTGGCCATATTGGCTCCTGAATGCCGTCCTTCCATTGGAGCAAAGGCAAGTTGTTCGGTTTGGAGTTTCCAGGCGTTAGGACGTTCAGGTGGTGCATGTATATAATGACCAGTTACCAAAAGAAAAGGGTCACCAGGATCCGAAGTCCAAGCATCGAAGGTGAATGAGACTTTGCCAGGTATATCCTGCACCACACTGTCAGGACTCAGGGCTCGTGAAATAATACAAGTACATACCTTGAGAATTTCCTTGACGTGCACTTCAGTAGCTTTGGCTTTCTTGATGATTTCCTCGCGAAGGGCCTTTCGGTGCGGAATATCCTTGTCAGACAAGGTTGGTCGGACGTATGTCAGCAAGTGCCAAAATGGTCCCTTGTCCACCAGTTGGAATGCCTGTATGATTTAGCTAGTCGCGTGTCATGATTTGAACGATGAACAATTGAATTACCTTGTCTTCGCATACAACCAGCTCGACAATGTAGTCGAGAAGACTGCTGGTAGTGAAAACGGGTGCCCGAGGCTGATGAACTACAATGCCATCAAGACTTTTTTGACTGAATTACACAATGAGTATGTAGTAAGTAGATTACAGAATAAACTTACCTTTGGAGAGTCCCATCACGCTTTGGACATGCTCATGTGTGCATAGGGATTTGCAGATTCTTGCAGCGTGCTTGATAAACAGCAAAGTGGTCAGGATGCCTACAACACCGCTCCATCAGCAATAGTACTTAGTCAGCAAAGATATGGCACCCGCCTAGCGATATGGGTACGAAGTGTTGACATACCTCCTTTGAAGAAGCAATGGTGAGCTGGGACACCATTCTTTCTACAGAACCAAGTCAGGTAAGTAAAGGCAATATTAGTATGATTGTTAAAACTCACTCGCAGATGGTGCAAACATGTCCAGACTCGGACCCGTCATCCTTTTTGATGAAGATGGTGCGAACGTCTGCAGTACGTTCGCTTTTGAGACGAGTCTTGCCTGCCTCACGATCCGCATCCCCCATAGCCTTAGTTTGTGCATACAAAGCCTCCGCACCATCCTCTGCCGCACCATCCTCTGTGCACTCTGCATCATCTTCACCATCCAAATCGCCTGCATCATCACTAGAAGCACTGGAAGCTGGAATTACCTTGCGTGCAACTCGCCGGCTGGTCCCTGGACCACTGTCCACAGCCTTTCGCTTGCTCCGGGCTGAACTCGATGAGGCAACATTGTCAGGGTCGACAATTTTCATCGAAGGTCTTGGTGCTCGAGTGCTACGTCGAGCACCAGTAAAGAAATGGTGCACTGGGGCAGTAGATTTTTCGGTGGTGCGACCAGGGGCAGGTAGAGGGCACTCGTCATCTGGGTTGTTGTGCCACACAATTTCGGATGCATCTTTGAGATTGCCGTCAGCGCCAACAGCACACTGGTCAGTCATGATTGTGGGCGGGAAACTGTGGTCAAGCTCACCATAGAACTCATGCCCTCCAGCTTTAAGCCGGCGCCATGATTATTGATTGAAAAAATGTCAGTTTGTTTGATAAATGACCTTGAAACATTGATTGAGGATCTGAAGTGTTGTCGTCAAGGCATCGGAGTCGCAGATGAGTCCATGATATCAACAATCTGTCAAAGTAAGTGCAGATCACTTGATCTATTCTTACTAATTCAAAGACTTACTACTAACAGTTCAAACAAGTTCGAACCGGTTCTGAACCAGTTCTGTAAGTCTGCATCGTCCTCGAACTGAGGACTGGACCAATGGTCCGGTTCCACCTGTTGCCCGAACCTTGAACTGGACACTGGTCAGGTTCGGAAAGGTTCAGGTTCGAACCGCGGTTCAGAACCGGACCTGGCCACCACTAACATGAACCACTGGGCGAAGACAAAGACTGTGTTTATTTTGATTCTAACTCATATGTTGGGTCATTGACTATAAATTTCGACTCGAATAATGCAACTGGAGCGAGTGGGTGACACATTTCTGGCCTTGTTACTGTCGTATGCTGATCAGTCCTCTAGGATACAATGCTCCCCTATTCCTCTCAAATAACTCGCCCCAGGAAGTGGGAGCGCATCACATACTTTGGCCCCGGCACTGTAGTGGATGGCGTGACCGTGAACATCCGATCTGAGTGTGCTTCCGGTGCCAGTGAGTACACTTGTTGATGTGATGTAAATTCTGTATTGATTGGGTTACTAGTGTGCGGTGTTAAGGTCGTTCCTAGTCGCACATCATGCTACTGAACACTTGGAGAAACATCTGCGCACCTATCTTGGCCTCTGTTGAATCAGTTGAGGAGGAGTGTCCACCATGTTTGCATCGAGGAGGAGTGTTAGCACACATGACGTGCACGTGAACGATACGAACATGGCTTGCGGAGTTGAGAGGTTGGAATACCAACCATGGACAATGTATATGTATCTT
This sequence comes from Suillus fuscotomentosus, assembly GCF_016647785.1. Lineage (NCBI taxonomy): Eukaryota > Fungi > Basidiomycota > Agaricomycetes > Boletales > Suillaceae > Suillus > Suillus fuscotomentosus. The sequence goes on from NW_024539762.1 coordinate 20,042, forward strand.
ACCTGTCATCTTTCCCCCCTTCCCTCAGTCCGTTACATCTGACTGAGGGTAAGTCGCTTGTTATCAACATGCCGTACCTAGATTACTCACATATCACTTATAGAGACTGATACTGTCTAGATTAACAGTCTTCAGTATGAAACAATGAGAAGTGAGTGCAGCGGGGGACAGGGATGATTGCATTGCAGAGATGTGTTATTCCTGAAGGCACGGGACTCGCTCATGGACCTTCGCAACCTTACAGACTGAGTATAATAGTTGTGCTCAAATATGTCGGGAATGACGTACAACAGCGAAGAGCAACACCTATCATACGTGGATATAAGAACAACCGGCGATTTTGGCCAAGACTTCTTCATATCCTCAGCCAAGAGTGTTTTGCACTGCATCTTGAGACTCACATGTATCCAATGTGTATATCGCGCGAGGCACATTTCAATCGGAAGGGCGAGGTACAGCTGAAACACACCTGGCAATTAAACCGATGCGCTGCCGCCAGTGTGTGGTTCCATAATACATGTTTTCCAGAAGGCCATCCTCCACAGAAATGACACGAGAACACAGTTTCCATGTGCTGAGTTTTTGACGGATCGAGTCAAACCGCTCAACTACCGCTTCCATGGTAGGTCTCCCGCTAGGATCATCCTGCACCATGTTGTCAACGAGAGGTTTCAAGAATTCGAGCCCTGATCTGGCCTTCGTTGGGGTCATAAGCGACAAACCCAAGGTAATGAGATTTGTAGCTACTCACATACAAGAACTGTTCTCTGATGACGTTTCCGAGATAATAGATGTCGGTGGGGAAGGGATTCATTGGAATGTTGGCATTCTTCTGAAGTTCTGGCACTGTTTTATCTCCCCCAAAATGGGGTACTCCAGTGGGTTTTCCTCGGTGGCGTCGTACTGGCGTGACAAACCAAAGTCGATTAGGTAGTACTTTGGCAGGTGTTGGGTCTGAGTAAAATGCTTGACATAGCCACTGAAGTCGCGCTTCATGTGAGGCTGAACAGGGTGATAAGGTTCATGGTAGAGGTCTTTGGCATCCATCATGATATTTCTTGACATGCAGTCCCTTGTCTTATGATGAGTTTAAAGTTAAGCACATGAGACAATTGTGTTACACTACCTACTGGTGCACTATGTGGTTAGTGTGCATGAACAACAAGCCCTGTGATCGCATTACTAGAATGATATCACATTCAGAAGCAATCTTACTCACTTCAAATAACTGTCTCAGGCATTCCACAACCTCACTGACAGTGTCGAACCGAGGTTTCGTAAAATCAAGCAACAGAGGCATCACGAGAATTTGCTTTTCATCCTCGTTAGGTACTGATAATACATCGAGCAATGGAACACAATGGTTCTTGGGATTGGAGACAAGGTGCTCCATCATAAAATATTGCTCAATATCTACTTCATGAGGGTGGTCCAATTTGTTGACCACTTTAAGAGAAATGTACAAGCCATCAGACATGCGAGTCGCATCGATGACATGAGAATACTATAGAATTGTCAGCTACTTAGCAATGCAGTACTCTTGTGTGCCTCACTCTTGAAATATTACCATCTTCACAAGTAAAAGGGTGGCACCATAAGCCTTCCCATGATGGTACCCATTCCGGAGCGTACTGAGGTTGAAGTAAGTACCCTTTACCCTTTAGCCATTGGTATTGTTGACACCACCAAACTTCGTATACAGTCAAAGTTCCTGGTCTCTGTTCGCGTTCCGCTCCAAAAGCTTCGAACTCTCTTTGAGCCCTGAGAGCCTCGAGTCTCTCAAATTCCACTGCCTCTGCAGCTTTGCATTCTGTCTTCGTCTTCGCATTCTTCTCCATCAAAGTCTTGTTGCCTGGAGTTGGGTTGAAATATAACCAGTCATGTTGAACCAAGGCCAAATCAATATGTGTACTACCCATTTGGGTTGCCCAATTAGTAAGCCTTTATAATTTAAATTTATACTCAACCTCGGCAACTATCATGATAAGGCTCTGTTGGAAATTCTAGTAAGCTAGTAGCCTCCTCTTTAACTCATAAATTGCCAACTGTAAACATAGCAATATTTACTGAGAAAGACAGCAAACAATAAACAATTTTGAATTGGCTGACCACGCTATTTAACTCAGGTACTACATATAAGAAGTGCCTCGTCCGAGTCAGCTCATCGAAAAATACTATATTTAAAATCACGAATGTGACTGCAGATTGAGTCGCAAATGTCCACGTAGTCGCAGCAAACAATAAATAAGTGCCAACATGTGATTACGAACACTCAGAATTAGAACAGTAGACTCATTGAGCTGCCGACACTTTTTGAGCAGTGCAAGTGTACTGCAGACTCTGAGCTTGGATGACTGCAATTTTCTCACCTTACTGTTAAGTTTAGACTAGTCCAAACTGGCTAGCATTGCGTGGGATTTGTGCCATATTTTGAGGCCTCATCCCAACTCCTCTTGTCAGTTTTGCAGTCTTAGTTTCAACCATAATTTTACAACCATTCTGGCAACATACTTGCCTTGCTGCCAGTTATCGTGTCCAGTGACTTCAGCTTATTCTGATCAGTAGCTAATTAATACAACTAACACTTCTATCTGTAGTAGATACTCAACGAGAGTGCCACCTCTTCAGACTGCAAAGGACCGTCAATTTTTCACACGAAGCCCTCGAAGAATCTACCTGAGGTCCTGAGATACTTCCAACTCAACAGCCCAATGATAGCCTCTTTCAAGTGCCCACTAAATGGTGTCCCGATATGGAAGGCTTGAAATTTCCGACAAAGCACAAGCAAGTACCTTCAATCTAATGCTCATATGATCATGATAATGTCTACATACAATTATGATGGACCCCCAGAAACCAAAAGCCACGCATATCTGTTTTATTTTCAGCATTTTATTTACATGACAACTACCTCATCTGCACAAGTACTTAAATGTAGGAGTCATCAACAAGATAGGATTGGTGTTTAATTGATTAATCCCTCAATCACACAGGAAATTATGCCCTCTGAGTCAGAACGTCAAACTTTTCTCATTCCTGTTAATCTTGGCACACCTGCTCAATATGATCCATCTATCTTCCCTGTCATGAGAGTGAAGGATACAAGCACTCTTGGCCAGATCAGTATTGTCCTTGAAGCTATGCTGGATGAAGTACTCAAGATACACCAGATGGCTACCGATAAGAAAAAGATCCAAGACCTACTTGCCGAGACGAAGGCCTCATATGACACGTATATCTCTTTGCACAGATGCTCATGCCAAATTCCTGATTTGTTGTATTTCAGCCTGGTTTTAAAAAGGGAGGAACTGCAGAGGCAGAAGAAATCATTCAACCCAGTGAAATTATTCTTGGCATATTGTTCAACTCGGTTGCTTTCTGAAGCAGTGAAGGAGTTGTACACGGCTACTAGGGTAATACCAGCCTGCCTGTTTGATATAAAACCTGATGCAGATGGTTCTGCAGACTACATCGGAGAAGATAAGAAGACAACTACTCTCTGTTGTGTCAACAGACGTTGAGAATGTACAGTGTCTGCAACTTCTTGCTTGTTCTACTGGATCGCCCGAAGTTAATGTTTATACAGATGATGACTTACCATCTGATGCTCATATTAGTGGAATCACTGTTCCACTGGAGTCACCATTGGATCAATCCACAGCTTCGTTTTTCATCGACACTGTGAATTTCATTGCATCCCAAGGGGACCTATTTCCTGGTGGAAATCCCTTTACTGATGATCATGAAGTATAAGAATATTATGTCTGCCTACTGTCTCTTTACTTTGCTAATCATAAGCTAGAGTCAGTGCGGGAATTGGATATAGTTCAACTGCAGGGTCGGCAACTGGTGATGAAGTTGCGCCTCCAAGCAACTCTCATGTCTGAATCATCTTCGTCGAGAACTACTCCATTTTTAACAATACATCAGTAAATTCACAAACTCCTTAACATCCTTTTTCGCCACTTGTCATGAAAATCTTCAACATGTTGCCGCTTATTATTCTTATGCACTTGTCATTTTTCTTTCACAAGCACTCACAAGTAAATGCGTGATTCACAAGTGCCCACAAGTGCAACAAGTGCCAAAAGCAAGGAGGATGAAAGTGTGTCGTAGATTACAAGTAAATAGAATTTTACAACTATGAATAACTACTCCTCGAACATTTGCGAATGAGACTTAAGTTCTAGTAGTCATGGCACGTATGGGACTGGACATGTGAGAACATTGTCAGTGACTGAAAATTTCAACTCTAAACAACTTGCTCACCATTCTGAAAAATGACGCTTGCTGATATGGTACATACATTCGTACGTGGATTGATGCAGACGCTGATGTGATCGATAGCATCGAGTCCGGTTCGAAGAGCATCAGTGGCCAATAGTGATGACAAACCTTTATTACATTCGGGGGAGGCGTAATGAAGTGAGACGCTCAGATATTGAAGGGCAAGGGAGGACTCGGATTGGTTTTTGGAGGGGGGTGAAGGCAGTCTTCGGTTGCCTGGATCAAGAGACACTCGAGGCCATTCATGACCTGGTGTGATGTTGAGCGCCTGCGGAGTGGTAGAGTAAAGGTGAGTTAGTACATCTGTGAATGCCGAACAACTAACTCACCTACATTAGTGTTAAAATGTACTTGAATACAAGAACAAATGAGAATTGATGTGACTGGGAACGGATCAGGAGGAGATGGCTGTTGCAGCCCACAAAGGAGGGACTGGGAATGGACCAGGAGGAGATGGCTGCAGTTGCTGTTGCAGACCCGCAAAGGAGGGACTGGGAATGGATCAGGAGGAGATGGCTGTGGTTGCTGTTGCAGACCCGCCAAGGAGGGACTGGGAACGGATCAGGAGGAGATGGCTGTGGTTGCTGTTGCAGACCCGCCAAGGAGGGACTGGGAATGGACCAGGAGGAGATGGCTGCAGTTGCTGTTGCAGACCCACCAAGGAGGGACTGGGAATGGACCAGGGGGAGATGGCTGTGGTTGCTGCTGCTGACAAGATATCTCTTGTTCAGCAGAAGGTTAACAGTCTTGAGAAAGTTCTCGACAGTGAGATTGTCACCTACCACATGAGGTTGTACAAAGTCGTGATCTTCATAAGGTGGAGGTGGACAACCGGGAGCGGGTGGCAAGCTCACACCACGCTATCGCGCAAAAGGATAAGCGGCGCTATTCATTAGCAGTATGGGCACAGGTACTTTACTTCTGAGGCAGAACTCTTAACACTGCTGTTGCAGACCTGCCAAGGAGGGACTGAGAATGGACCAGAGGGAGATGGCTGTGGTTGTTGCTGCTGACGAGAATAACTTGTCAGTATGTCTTGTTCAGCAGAAGCTGCTGTTGCAGACCCGCCAAGGAGGGACTTACCCTTGGGTTTGGTTGGGACTGGCAATGGACCAGGGGGAGATGGCTGTGGTTGTTGCTGCTGATGAGAATAACTGGTCAGTATGTCTTGTTTAGCAGAAGCTGCTGTTGCAGACCCGCCAAGGAGGGACTTACCCTCGGGTTTGGTTGGGACTGGCAATGGACCAGGGGGAGATGGCTGTGGTTGTTGCTGCTGATGAGAATAACTGGTCAGTATGTCTTGTTCAGCAGAAGCTGCTGTTGCAGACCCACCAAGGAGGGACCTATAAAGTCATGATCTTCGTAAGGTGGAGGTGGACCACCAAATTATGTGTGCTTGAGTTAGTGGTAATTGGACGTGGAGGTCAATCCTAGCTCCAGGACTTTGAGTTGGTGGTATTTGGAGGAGATTAAGACTTACTGTTTTTCCATAGGAAGGGGGATCAAGACACTGTCTCGAATGCATGGTGATCGGCATATTTATTGACATAGAATAAGCAGAAAGCATCATAAGAATGAAAATACTCAATGTCCTTAGGAATGAAATCGGGACCGTTGACCTGCACCAAACTGGTTTGGTGCATGGACGACCAATACTCTCTCATGAGTCATATACCCTGAAATACCACTATGAAACCCTTTTCCCTTTTATCTGAAGTTGGACTGAGGCTAAGGGAATATTTTTTGCTTTTCTTTTTCTTTTTCAAGTCTATATGCCAGCAGCCTGAATATTTTAGTACATTTAATTCTGCGATGAGTTTTGCTTAGTCAGCCATGGTGATGACTCAGACAAAATCCCACACATGTCAGGTGACTGTGAAAAATATTTCCCACATATGTTGTCCTGGAAAAACATTAGTAAACCCCTAAATACTAGGCTCGCGTCATTCTCACCCTTCAAACAAAGCAAAGCAAAGACAGCCACACACAGGATTCATATCATGTGACACTTCTTACTCTCTTTCTGGATTTGTCATCAGGGGTTGGACAGGTCACATGACTTAGCAAAATACCCAATGACTCACTATGACTCCCTCTGAATATATGACTCACTATGACTCACTCTAAAATACTTACTATGACTCACTATGACTCACCTTGCACATATGACTCATTATGACTCTTAATGACTCTTGAATACACTAGTAGCACAGCCACACTTATTGTGTATATAATGACCCCAGTTTTTGAAATAATAAGGAGCAGATACCAGCAGGTAGTAGGGTGTTTCTCAGCCCAACTAACACTAAGTTGTGAAGTAAGGTGTGATAAGTGTCAGTACCAGTGTCAAGAACTGTTTCAAGACTGAGAGGAACTCTCTCAAGAGACAGTAATACTGCAAGCTCATCATACTGAACGACCCGCTGTGAGCTCACTGTGTGCAACAACCAGCAAGCAAGGTACAGCCACACTTTTATTCTGATTTCTATTATTCTTTTTCTTTTCTTTTACTTTCACTGACCTTTGGTGTTCTTTGTCCAGAAATATATTTCCAAAATATTCGTGTTGTCTCTACGTCCACCTAAGACTCAGAAGTAGCATAGTGGGGAGACTTTAGGAATTGATAGTGAAGCTTGACCTCACTCATCTGAGTAGCGATACTGAGCCAAGATATTCTGTGCTTGCTAGGCTTTAGCCGTTGAAGAGGGGACTTGGTAGTAAACCCAAGGATGTCCGTTCCTGAGTCTGTTTGAATACTCAAAGAAGAGTTCCTTGACAGCAGGTTCAATATTGAGCTAAGAGTTCTACAATAAAGCATTTTGACTAGTCTTGACCTTTGATTCTACCTGTTCTGTGCTGAGGAAGTTTATCATTGTAATTCCGCACCATTTCTTTTGGAGTATAGTTGGTACGAAGCACTGTTGTTGAAAGGGAACTTGAGGAAGAATCCCGTATATTCTTTTGGTCATTGCCATACTGTCGGGCTGACCATTGTTTGTTTGTTTTCCTGTCAAGTCCAAAGATTGGATTGACCATTGTATTACTGATCTTGCAGAAGTATCCTTAGCTGAACATACCTTGGGTAGTATACAACTAGCCACCCACGAACGACCACATTATCAGTCATTGGTATTTGTCTGAATCGCTGACCGTGGAGATATTTGTTTTTATAGGTGTTTATCTATAGATCATCTATCTAAGAAGACACCATAGACAGGGATTAAGTGCGCTGCACAGTAAACGCTGTCGATATGAATAACAGTGAGGTTTGGGGTGCCATCGTCACGAACACTTGGATGGACTATCCACATGCCAGTATCCTCGTCAGCAGAGTCACCAACCTTATCAAACCAATGAACAAGAGCGCATGGATACATGGCGGCCCAATTATATCTAAAGGAAAAAAAAAACATCTGACTCTGGCAACTTCGAGCCCTTTCATCCCTTCAAGGTCTGAATTGGTGTTGACAAACACGCAATCATTACGGGCATAGACATTCCGCCAGGATGGACATGCGCGGATCTGTTCTCATCACATGCCACCAATGCCACTGGGATCACTTGGCGCATAAAAAGTCGCAGCAGCAGAATTAAAGACATGAAGTCTACCATTATATCGAGGGTAGCTAGCAGCAGGGACATCTTCAGGGTTGCGATGATCATTGCGAAAGAGTTGTGAAAACAGAAAATGACGGATAAGGTGTCGCAGGTATGGTACATTGACCTCGCCTGCTAGTTCTGGTACAGTCTGTGCCCATGTTGGTTCTAAGAAAAACCTTGGTGAGTATTAAAACCGACACATTAGAGAATCACTTACGAGGAGACCTTGCAAGCTTTACAAACGAGAGCTGTACAGTCGGGCCATCAACAACTTCACCATCATCAACATCATCTTCTGCCTGTGGCATGATAGCAGGGGCATCTGGATTATCTTCAAGGACGACAGCTGCATATTGAGTATGCAAAATGATAAGATTAGATACAAAAACTTATGCAGAGCGGCCACAGCTCTTGATAATACAGAGCCAACGAGCATCCCACGAGCAGTGAAGTCTACGTGAGATGCTGCGAGTTTGTCGAGGTGTTGGTTAGCCAAAAGCATTTGGCCAATGGTGTTATGCTTGCTAGACCACCTCCAAGATTGTTTCACGGCCTTAATGTGCTTGGATTCTGTGATCGACGAGCACAATCCGTTCAGCACACCAAACAGTCGGATCATGTCCGCATAGTGGGTCATTGAGTGCTGGCAGGGTAACAAGAAGTGAGGGACTGTGCCCATGGTTTCGAAGATCTGGCAGTAGTGGTGAAACTGAGCAAGTGCATCTTTGAGTTGATCCAGAGAGGCTTCAGTAATTACGTTGTGTTGTGCGATATAACAAAATTCTAAAAGCGCACGAAATGCACGCACCATGTCTTGAGGTACGTGGCCTTCAATAGCCAGAATGAAGACCTTCATAAGGGCTTTGGAATCATTACCTGTCCATTGTTTAAAGCCGCAGCCGTCAGGAAATCGCCGTAGACCAGCGAATGGCACCACAACAGCAATTCTGACTCAAGGTTAGAAAACGCCAGATTAATGAGTGAGGTAGTATACCTTCGATCTATGTCGCTCATGATCTCGTCTCCTCATTTGGTCCCATGCTCAAGTCTAAGGTACTTTACTACCCAATCCACCAAATGATCCTTGAAGGCGCCTTTGACTAGCTGGTGGAGGAGATCGAATGATATTAATTGATGGATGTCGGCTCAGGGGAAATCATTTGTGAATGGCTGTACAAAATAGATTAGTGTATAGTTTGAGAGTGGGTGGATCACTCATGATGAGAACGCTTATGATAACATATTCATGCCACAATGTATCCGGGTGGATACTTTCATGTATGAGGACATCTGTATGCTCTCGACAGCATAAGAGACCACCACCATCGAGATCTCCCCGACTTGCAAGGCATCTACAAACATTGTCAGTAAACATTGATGCTGAGTGCGACTTAAAACACACTTTGGGCACCAATTTTTAACGGTACAGGACAGCACCAGTTGCTCCTCATAGTCGGCTATGTAGGGTCCCAGGCCAAATATAACACGTCGAAAGTGACCATCTGCACAATGCAGGACTTTGTACTCAGTCATCACAGGCTTCAGGGTAGATAGAATTGCAGATAGTGAATGGTGAAAAAGCTGCCGGTGAAATACACAAAATGAATTGTCATGAGCATGTTGCCTATCAGCTGCGACATAGCTCAGATAAAGAATATAATTTTAAATTTTAATACACATACTTTTAGGTATAGCCAGGAAACCGATGATGACGAGAGCATTGCACATTGTTGTGCACATTGCCGATTGAGGCATACAGGGGGTAATATTCATTATTACCTGTGCCCACAGAAACGGTGGTCTTGTCGCTACCAAGAATTATTGGAACAAACATCAATCCATGTGTGTTTGGATCCTTCGATATCTTGTCCTAGTGGATGTCAGGATACCCCAAGTCACAAGGAATACATGAAATATGTACAGCTTGTTGCCATGCCCAGTCCGCAGACATAAAGTCTCTCCATCGGCGTGTATTGTCCAATGCATCATACTCCCAAAATGGCGCATAGTCAATCTCACCCTTGTAGGTAGGGTTCGCTAACATGTTATGTGCCATCATGCAGTGGTCTCTGTACCAGACCTCGTATTCTCTGTCCATCCATGGAGGAGCATCATGTTCAGGGTGTTCCCCTGTGTATTGAACCAAGAGACATTGCCAAGTTGTGTGGCGTCGATGACCTTGTGCAAATCCTTGTGATCTGCAAATGGAGGGTGGTCATTGTGTTTTAACAGCTGCACAGCCATTAAGTCGAGTAATAAGTCTGTAGCTTTGTTAGACATATGGCTTTGTTTGAAAACAAACTCTGCCGTTGCAAATTTGATATTGTTACGATACGGGCTCCAGTCGTGAGGAGACTTCGGTGGGACAGGAGTTGGTGGTGTGCCAGGGGGCAGAAACACGCCGTCAGCTGCACATGGTTATCCTAAGAGCGTGTCAGAATCAGAACACGTGAAAAGCGTAGATTGAAAGGTACTTACCATTGAGGAGCGAGTGATACATATGATAGTAACACTCACTCACATCAGTGAATTCTGAGTCTGGATCCTCCTCGTCAGCCATTGGACCAGGTGGTGATTGGGGAGGCGAGAAATCAGGAGGGGGTGACGAGAAATCAGGAGGGGGTGGCAGGAAATCAGGAGGAGGCGACTGAGGTGGAGATGGAAGCTGTTGCGGTTGGGGAAGATCCAGAGCAGGTGCAATTGGATGGGACGCATGCATGTGTTGAGTGCAGCCAGAGATGTTTCGAAACCAGCACATACAGCCTGGAGATAGGCATGGAAACTGAAGGGCACAGTGAGTAGGCTGGTTTCTGCACATCATATGAGTAGTGTTGATGCAACATATGGACCTAGTGAAGGTTTAAAACCAGCCGCTACTATTGAAGAAAAAATTACCCTTTCAAAGGTGCCGTTGGAACGAAAATGTGCACTACCATAGAAAGGTTTGTTAAAATGGACAGTTATGTCATCGCACCACCAGAAAAGTTCTGGTGAACATTGATGACGGTGTAGAGACTCATGCCTCTCATGGCGTAATATGGCAGTTTTCACCAAGGAGTATATAGCACCAACTTGCAGCACCACTCTGTGTGCAGTCTGCAGCTATCCCTATATGAGGCGCAGCTTTCCCGCGCAACGCGCGCCATGCGCGCATCATTCCCGCGCTTGAGCGCCCTATAGTGCCAGCCATCCAGATGCATCCATCCACTGTCCTCCAAGTTCTCTAGTGCATATATTTCCGTTTCTCTCATTGTATATTATTCCACCTTATTTTTATCATGGACCCTTACTTATATATATCTCTACATACCTACTCGGTAGCGCTTCGGCTCCACATTACAGCACTTAGGCGCACTATATAAGCGCCAGCAGTACATACTACTAGAGACACTTTTTTTACCACTGAACTTCACCTCTCACTTTACCTACTACTTACTAACCTAGAAAGTCGCAGTAGAAATCTATTCCTCTACACTTCGCATCTCTCTTCACTTATCTTGCATTATATTATCACTTAAGCTTAGTCTCTCTATCATTTCCGCACGTGCTTTCCCACGCTTCGCGCTAATACGCGCGTGTGTTCCCGCGCCTTGCGCGCACCTGCATGCTTTCTTGCACCTCGCTTCAGCGCGTACCTCTAGATCTTCGCTGCACTCGCTTCCCCTTTAGGGTCGAATGCACTTGTCTCCTCAAGTAATGCAGACTAGGCAACGCATGACCTACAACATTTTTTAGATACAGTCAGGAGCTTCATTTGTTCCTCACAGTATTGTTGTTTCTACAACGGTCACCCCACCACAGGAAAGGTTCTGGTGAACATTCCCTAGGCTATTAGACGTCATTATATCACCGGAAAGATTCTGGTAAACATTGATACTCACCATACTTAAGGTATTTCAATCCAGGACATGTCATTTTGTTGAGCACATTGTGCCGAAAAGTGCTGGTGAATATTGATGCTCCAGATGTTGCAATAGACCCTCAATATGTTAAGAAATATTATTCAGAATCAGCTTTGGCTACAAATTTTAGAGTGACGAAACTCACCTTCAACTTGGTAACCTACTGCCTTCAATTTTCATCAGCCTACAAAACCGTCTATTGATAGAATGTCTCAACCTGACACAGTTACAACATGCATGGGGACTCGACCTAAGAATGCAACTCAGCATCCCAGGCACATTTTAATCAATAGTCATGGAAAGAAGCGTACCACTGCTGAAAAGGCCGCTGACGACCAACGTGAAAGGGAGGCAAAGGAGGCAAGTGAAAAAGCTGTACAAGAAAGTTATCAGCATATTGCTACTTTGCAGGCACAGATGCAGGCTGACCAAGATGCTATGTGTGTTGACGCACCTAAGCCTAAGCGTCCTCATGCATGCCTGGTGGGGAAGGCTGCAAAGGACTTGAAGACCTCTGACTCGACTATGGATGATAGGCAGGCAGGAGCAAAAATCGTCACCAATAAGCCTCTTGTCACCAAAGGCAGGGGTCACAGGGGTGGAGCTAAGAAGTTAGCAGCTGATGCTAGCATCAAAAATCCTGCAAGTGAGCATGAGGATGGGGAGCCAGTCCAAACCAAAAAGAAGAAGAAACTGGTGGTGAGAGAAGCAATTCAAGCAGTATTAAATGCTGGCATCGTTATCGACTCAACAAAGGCACGTGATGGAGAAGTTCAGAAGATGTCTGATGTGTGAGTTTATCTATCAGTAACTATGATGATGCTTCTTTTGACTGAAACTACTCTTTTTTTTCTCGATATCACCACATATGATTCTGATGCTACAAGTTCCCAAAAATTTGCACTTGCTGGACGTGTCCCAGGGTGGCTGTCGAATCTTCCCACGACTGCCCCAAAGCCAGCTGCATCATTGAGGGTGAATCCTTCTACATCTTCCATTCATCCACGGACCAGTTACTCTAAGCTCACAAAGGGAAGCACCATCAGCAGCAATGTTCTGCCCCCACTCACACCCATCAGTACCTCAAATGCTGGAGGCTTTACAGAGTTCAATATGTATGCATCTGATGAGGACGAGGATGACGAGGAGCTCGCAAAACCTCTTTCTCATATTACAAGCAACAAGGCTTACATATGCAGTGAGTCTGATTCTATCTATATTTAAATTCTACGTAGTTTGAACCACAGCTGCAGGGTATTGTGATTGTTCCCAAAGCTCTTGATGGTGTAGTCCCTTCAGATGTTACCTGTCGCAGTGCAACTGAACAGTCTGATTCGATTGAAGATGTGGACAACATTGATATCTTCACAGACATCCGCAGCCACTTTATAGATTCTGATGGCACCGGCCCTGCTACACAACCTGATTTCCTAAGGGAGTATAAGGCCAATGATGATGCCAATCACGAGCTACAGTCCTTGGACCGTGATTCTGACCTTGAACCTCTTCCCCTCGCCCAAAAACCTAGGTCCCACTCCACCCCCCCAATGGATTTTGACTCCCTGGCGAGTCAGAAGTGGAAGCTGTCACCTCCTCTGGACTATGATGACATAATGGAGCTGTCATCCGAGGCCAAAAGTGTGCAGGGTGCCAATGAAGATGTGAAGACCAAACCTGTTAACCCAGTGTTCACGCGCCGGGTGACCTCTACAGTAAGTTTTGGTGTCTCATACTACATTTTACTGATTACAAGATATTAGACTAATGTTGCTGCCATGCTCAAAGCCCCTCCAGCAAAGTGGCTGAAGTCTGAGTCCTCCACTCCCTCCAAGCCAATTGTACGCTCTACATACAGGAAGAAGCATCTTCCTAAGGGTTGTCAGGTGGGAAACAAGTGGGCATGACAGTTCATCCCTACCGTCATTCGCTGCATCAGCGATCTAGATGAAGTATGGACCCTTGCAGATGATGTTGTCTATCCTATCTTGCAGTCAGTCTGGAATGCAGTCTACAAAGGCAAGATTCCACACACGGTTGAAGCTGATGGGCCTGTCCTTGCCGTTGTACGTTTTTTTTTCAAACATGATTTAAATCTGTCATTTCTTTTTTTAGACCCTCCAGCGGTTGTCAGAGTGGCACAATACCTTTAGCAATGTGGCTCTCGCCATACTCACAAACTTCATGACTTCGCAAGATGATCTCAAGACTGATGAGGACCGCAAAGATTTTGCATCAGCCTTACTCGAAAAGTTCAGCTTCTTATTTGGGGACATCACAGTGGACGGAGAGGTGTCCAACCCATTCCAGTCTGACCTCATTGTACAGGTCCTTGTGCAGCACAAGTGTGCCACGTCCAGTGCTGTCAACCTGCCGGGAACAAATGATACAGTGCCGGGGCACTCAAGGGGCGCTCTTAGTCTTGCCACAGCAGCAGCACATGTTTTCTACCCTCTCATACAGCTGACTTAACTTACCCTGTATTTCAGATGGAACGCACCATCAGGCTTTTCGTCAATGGACACATGCTCCTAGGAGACATCGACACCTCTGGCAATGGTCGAGGCAACAAGACCCTGCTCGACATCAATCCATCCACAGGCAACCAGAGCAGCATCCCCTTGGCATTTTCAGAAGCCAATTGGGGTGCGCACACGAGGGCTTACATGGTATCTATCACATGCTTGCCAGACTCAGTGTAGAAACAACTATACTGTGAGGCGTGAACAAGGCTCCTGACTGTATCTATAAATGTTGTAGGTCGCGCATTGCCTAGTCTGCTATACTTGAGACAACAAGTGTGTTCGACCCTAAAGGGGAAGCGAGTGCAGCAAGGATCTAGAAGTAGGCGCTGAAGCAAAGCGCGAGAAAGCGCAGGTGCACACAAGGCACAAAGGCATGGGAATGCACGCGTGTGCTGCGCGAAGCATGGGAAAGTGCACGCAGGTATGTGGAAATGAGAGAGAATAAGCTTAAGTGATAATATGATGCAAGATAAGAGATCAGAGTGCTAGATGTAAAGGAATAGATTTCTACTGCAACTTTCTAGGTAGTAGGTAGTAGGTAAAGTGAGAGGTGAAGTAAGGTAAGGTGAGGAGTGGTAAGGTAATGCTGGCGCTTATATACGGTACCTAAGCGCTGTCATGCAGAGCTGAAGCACTACCGAGTAAGGTCTAGTATGTAAAGATATATATAAGTAAGGGTCCATGATAAAAATAAAGGTGGAATGATATGCAAATAAGGGAAACAGAAATACACGCACAAGAGAGCTTGGTGGACAGTGGATGGATGCTCCTGGATGGCTGGCGCTATAGGGCGATCAAGCGTGGGAAAGCGCTGTAGAGACTCATGCCTCTCATGGCGTGATATGGCAGTTTCCACTAAGGGAGTATACAGCACCAACTCGCAGCACCACTCTGTGTACTGTCCACAGCAATTCCTATATGAGGTGCAGCTTTCCCGCGCACCATTCCCGTGCTTGCGCGCCCTATAGCGCCAGCCATCCAGATGCATCCATCCACTGTCCACCAAGCTCCCTAGTGCGTATATTTCCATTTCCTTTATTAGCATAGTGTTCCACCTTTATTTTTATCATGGACTCGCACCCATATATATCCTTACATACCTACTCGGTAGCGCTTCGGCTCCGCATGACCGCGCTTAGGCGCGCTATATAAGCGCCAGCAGTACATACTATTAGGAACTTACTTTTCACCCAACTTTACTTTTGACTTGAGTACCACCCACTATTTACCTAGCTGAACATAGTAGAAATCTATTTGTCTGCACTTTGCACCTCTCTTCACTTGTCTTACATCTTATCCTCACTTAAGCTTACTCTTTCTCATTTCCACACACGCGCGCGCGCGTTCCCGCGCCTTCGTACCTTGCGCGCACCTGCGCTTTCTCGCGCCTCGCTTCAGTGCGTACCTCTAGATCTTTGCTGCACTCACTTCCCTTTAGGGTCGAATGTGCTTGTCTCCTCAAGTAATGCAGACTAGGCAATGCACGACCTACAACATTTTATAGATACAGTCAGGAGCATTCAATTGTTCCTCTCAGTATCGTTGTTTCTACAGCGCACGCGCATATACATCGTGAAGCGCGGGAAGTGTGCGCGCATGGCGTGCATTGCATGGGAAAGCTGCACCTCATATAGAGATAGCTGCGGGTAGTGCACAGAGTGACACTACAAGTTCGTGCTATGTACTCCCTAGTGAAAACTGCCATATCAGGCCATGAGAGGCATGAGTCTCTACATCGGTCCTTATCCAAAACTCTGAGCTCGCACAGAGCCTCACCATGAAGAGGTGTGGCAGCATGCAGATGGATGTGGACGAAGAATCTGGGGATGAGCGAGCGCTCATTTTCTAGAGGTAATGTCCTTCACTCTTGTAGTTTATTTTGCAACTGACTATGAGCTTCGATGCTACTAGTACCTTCAAGGTTATTCATGCTATGTTCCCTCGTCTTTTTTACATGCTGTCTCGTTGCCGCCTCCATTTGCTTTGTCATGCTTGTTATTCATCTACTTGCTAGTACTTATTTTTCTCCTTGTTTAACTTTTTATCTACTTAATCCTCTTGTCCGGTTGAAATGCAATTGTTTTTCCTCATAACAAGTGTATATAGTGTGAACAAGCTAAAAATAAGTGCGACATAAGGGGATTGTAATGTAGCTCATTCTAAAAACAAGTGCAAAAAGTGCAAAAATGTTCAAATCAAGAGGAAGGGATCTTCTTGGCAGCTTGTTGCTCCTTGTGACAAGGGGGCGTTCTGGTTCTTGTCCGCTCTTGGGTGGGAAAAATAAGAGCTTAAAAGGAAATAAGCAATTTGTGAATTTACTGATGTAGTTATGTTGCCTCGAAAGCTGTCATGAACACATCAACTTTGAACCATGGTGCATCACATATCCAAAAGTCATCTTCGTACTCTTCCCATCTATGTTGTGTCGTTGTCCTCTAATCGTTTACTTTAGCTGCTCGCTGCTAACACTGGCGATTTTCGAATTCTATCCATCGATTCTGATCACTTTCCCATGTTATTTCCCAATTATTTCCCGTAATATACTACTTGTGGCTCAAATTGTCGCAAAAGCCCACGAAACAAATAACACAACACGTTCACCACGGCTGACTTGCTGCGTGTTCTCAATGGACCTACTACTTACTGCATTTTGGTGTTCCGCGATAATCAAAGTACCGAATTTAATTATGGAGCAAAAATTATCGAGTTTTGTTGCCGCCACGAAGTCTGGTCTAGAAGCGCTTACACTCCGCGCGAGTCAGCTTCACCTCCACGTTCAACTTGCGAGGCAAATACTATCACTACTATTGATAATCTCACTTAATCTGTGATCTTTTCATTCGCGAGGGGACATGCAGGTGGCAACCTGCGATGTGATCAAAAGAGGCGCTCTCAAGCATCGTTTTGCAAAGATCTCAAGTTTTGATGCTAGTGTAACCCTGACTCGATTGGAGGTAGGATATCGGACAACATACACCAGGACCGACGTTGAACCCGGCTCCGAATCCTCTAGTAGTGTGAAAACCCATTATCTGAAGGACCCATGTCATTTCAGTTCAATTCTACCACGACCAGTGGCAGTCGCTCGTTCGAGGCTTCAACTGGCAAGAAGAAAAAGGAGATAAGCCGTCCAGTTTCTACTTCACATAAGTATAATATGTCTCGTAGACTATGGGCGCCTCAAAGACGGGGGGAAAATTTACTCAAGTAGCTATAAGTCATGGTAGCCGCTTGCTTGAAGAGAGATCGTTCAATTGACAGGCATCGAGAACGACGATGGACTCACTACATGTCGTATAAAATCCGCTGAGCAGAGCCGCTGATGTATGACCACAGTAGCGTCAAGACTGCAGTACATTTCAGAATATTCTTAACAGCCTTTCTTCGCCTTGCCCATACCCATTTCTCGGCGCCGACAGCCGTGTAATGATCCCAATTTGGTTTACGAAGTAACCACAAGAAAACTGTCGTAGGCCAAGGAAACGAATGGAACACCTTGCCTGTACCGTTCGTACGCCTCCAAGAGAAGCAGTGTACATGCACCGAGCGAGAGAGCCGTTCTTGTAGCTTGGCGTTGTATGTATCTGTGGGTGTGGCTTTGACGGTGAAAGATGAGGCAGAACCAGTAAGGACCGGCTCTATGAGTTGGAGGACGTATGCAACCTTGAGACAAACTTGAGTAGAAACATAAAAAAAATAAAGGTGTACTTACTTGCACTTCTGCGGTGAACGTCGACGCTGTTGGTCCTCCAGTATTTGGTCCTGTGATTATGACCTCAGGCTACAGTTGATGGCGACACGCTGGCATCAAAACCCACCAATTATCAAGTAAAAGTTTGGTGAGTCTGGAATTGCAGTCCCGAGGTATGCAGTAGGGCCACCATGCGCCTCATAATAGCCTTGGACAGTGGCTCCATTCAAGCCTCGAACGTGTATCGGATACGACTCCTGTTTCTGCATTTGGCATCGAATAGAATGTTCCATCGTGTATTGCAACTTACGCAGGTGAATCCGGTCGCGTATACAATGACATCAAATAGTAACATTTCACCTAAATTATATGAGGAAAGTGATGACGCCATTGACGGCTCACACACCAGTGTTTGTGATGATGCCATTTTCCACTATCTCGGCGACTCCGTCGAAGTTCAGTGTCACGTTAGAACGACAGATACTTTTCAGGAAACCACTGTTCGCGACTGCATGTAATGAAATGAGAAAGAGAATAACGAGTCAGTTTCACTACTGCCGACGAACCAGTCCGCTTGCAACCTGGGGCTGCGAAACATGTGAGCATAAATAAATCTCCTTGATCAGACACGTACGATGATCAGGTACCATATGAGAATGGTATCTATCCGGTGTGTTATCGAGGATGTATTTCGTCATCGCCTAAGTAGAAACGTTAGACCGAATACCCGGTCTCGGGGTCCCTGCTCACGTCACGTTTTTTCTGGAGAGCCCTGTCACCCACGGGTAGATGAGGGGGAGCAATATACTGTAACAAACGTCAGCAAGCTAACATTCTGTAGTGCAGGAGGCCTGACCTGGAGCATAATCCAAGTTCGGTGCAGTCGCATTACCAGGGGGATGTTAGCAAATATCCATTTCATAGTGTTCGAGTATGGAATGCGTGGCTTAGATGTTTTGTTTTGTTGCTGAATCATCGACCATGATACAAAGAAACTCACTCGGGTATTAAACCAGGTCGGGGTGCGGATGAAGTTAACTACTTCGACGGACGGGTCTTCAGATATAGATGGCACGAACTGTGCTCTTGTTGTATGTCACTACCAATTACCTGCACAGAAGTCGTCGTGACTCACCCGGAGGAGGCATTTCCAATCACTGCAACACGCTTGTTTTGCAGATTTATTGAGCCTGGCCACTGTGCGGAATGAAACGATGTCCCCTGAAACTTGCGAACTCCAGGGATCTCATATGGAATCTTTGGGACCTGCAAGATACCAGCGGCAGATATCACGACGTTGGCTACGCTCGACATTCTCTTGCCTGAAGATACATCTTCCACGATGATGTTGTACTGTTGTTTGGCATCATCCCACTCGGCAGACAATACTTTTGTGTTGAATCGGATGTGTGGATATAGATTGTATTTCTTCGAGAGTTTAATCCAGTAGGCTTGAATTTCCGGTTGAAGGCCATGTGATGCGTTCCAGTATGGGTAAGGGTCTGATGATAAACTGTACCAATGAATTTCGATATCTGATGAGCATCCCTAAAACAAGCTTCGAGATGAGCGATACGGTGTCGCAGTCTCGATCATTGATAATACGTACAGGATATGTGTTGGCCTGTGTAAACAAAAAATGTCAGGAAAACGCTTTGGTGCATGACAACCACGTACCCTCCACACTCCACCAACTTCAGACTCTTTCTCATATATCTATTGAACCACTCAGCGAGCATACCACTCATTGCATGGATGGACCCACTGTGAAATTGTGGAATTCAAGTTTGGTTTTGAGAGCAATAGCTTGGGTTAACCCGGCAATACTGCGCGCAGTCCAATATTCAGTTGGTACAGAATCAAATCAAAAGTGATACTTACCCGGCGCCAATGATGGCGACTCTCCGCTGGATCTCACTCATGTCGAAAATGACTTTTCTCAAGACTCTGAATCTTCCTTTAATACTCTCTCACCTGAGGCAATAACAAACGAATATGCCTCATCAAGCCTTATCGTGTGAACCTCAAGAAGTTCCTTATCCTACCTATAAGTAACTGTGAGATATCTCATAGTACCTCGGACGTGGCCCAACAGGCTTCAATTGAGGCCAGAAAGTATAAATTTGGCCGGTATCTTGACCGCAGGCTTGGCGACGCCTAGTGGGGTTCAAATCTCGCCCGATGTGTGAAAGCAGGGATGGCCAACGTCTGAGACTCTGGGGCCAATTTGAAAGTCTGACGTACGTCCAAGTCCAAATAATAGTCCGGGGCCGCTGGCTGCGTTCGAGCGGAGTTGTAATATCCATGTCACGGCATCCCGCTTTAGATGCACGAGTCTACCACGCCACGGGGCCGTTTCTGATAAGTACGTCTCGTTTGTATGTAGGCCTGACGAGTGATAATAGATATACAAATACTCGGACCGCCGAAGCGGTCGTTGCGCATGCACGAGGGGAGTGAATGGAGCGCGGATAGAAAGGTAAAGGTAAGTCTGGACTGGCGCGGCGTGCTGCTGACTGATCCGTGCTGTACTACCGTATAGCTCTCCTGCGCCTGGTGACCTCTCGTGCTCACATCTTGAAGTGTCCTGATAACTAATGGAACCATCGAACGGTTCCTTTCGTGTGTTATGTAAATTAGAATTCGTGGAGCAATTCAAATTCAATGCATCCATTTCTTCGTATCCGCCAATGCAAGAATTTATTGATACCTATATCAACAGCATGAATATCTCATGGAATGTCCGAGTCTGCCAGAAGATCTTCCTTGCGTGCCGGTTCCGGGACCAACAATTCACTCTCCACGAATCGAATGATTTGTACACGATCAACGCAACGTCGGAGCCAGTTGTCGGTGAATCTCTCGTTTTACATGCTATTTATATTTGTGCTCATTTTTTCGTATTGTATAAACCTCCAGGCATGAAATAGGCTTTGTAGTACACTGGAATAGTATATTCGACAGAGTTCCCTAAATTTGTGTTGCCAATGCACAGAAGGCGTTCAAAACATCCCTTTCGCCAAGCGCAGCGGTGGCCCTGAAACATTCAAGGTTCGAAGTCATCGCGGAGTTACTTACCTCCACACAGGGAATAATGTGAGCAGAAGAATCGCTTCCTTCCCAAAATCTTTCCGTGAAAGCTGTTGGATAGAAAAGTGATCAGAGCTTCAGCGCTGAGCGCGATGAGGCAAGACACTTGCGACTAAAGGTGCGTGTCATTTTTTGAAAATAATAGTGTCGATTGATTATAAAAAGCTCCGAGCTTCCTCGTATTCTGCCACGCCTAGGCCTGCTGAGTCTGTGGCTACTGTCAAGCCAGCTTCTCTTTGATATTTTTGCCGTACTTGAGCTTGGGTCATGCTCCCTCTCCGAAGTCCGTAGCTGTGTCTGTACCGTTTTGTGCTTGTACTTCACATCCTTTTGGACCCACCCTTCATGCCCCTTCGCATTGTTCGCAATCTCATCCTTGCCACCAGTAGACCGTCGAACAGTGGCCAAAGGTAAACGACTGCCAGGACTTGTGGATGACATGTCTATCTGCTAATATGCTTAGATGATATTGCCATCGAAAGAGGACTTTCGAGTAAACGAATATCATCAAGAAGAGACTGAGCTTTGAGTTGCTGCTGCTAGGTGCTCGCGGAATGGGAAATCAAATCGCATATTGCTCCAATACTACTATAGTAAACTATTATTGTGCGTACCTATTGCCAGATAGTTTGCGAGCTTGCCTCATACTCCTTGTTTCTTTCGTTCACAGTCGAACCATCGAGGTACTGGGTTACCTAAGTTTATGTGAACGTAGATGGCCAAATGAAAAAAAAATCATGGCAGGCTCAGCTTCGTCACTGACCCAATTTTCAGAATTGCAAACATGACTAGTCTTGAGAGTAAGTACAGTCCCGCTCCGCATGTGTTGTTGTCAGAGTTAAGCAGGTATTGCGGCGATGTCGTGGATCCTGCACGTCGCGCATTTCTTATCTGTGACGACATCCCGAACATCCGCTGTAGCAGCTCCCGAGCGATGCCCATAGCAGCAGTGCATGGGATCGTGATTGGTCTGGGAATAGACATCATCTCCGCGTGCGACGTCCGGCATGCAGCATCAGATGCGAAGTTCTCGATCAAAGCTCATTAATCACATGGCTATTCAGTTGTTTGTCTGATGAAGGCTACTGCGTATAGGATGTCGATATGGGGCTGGCGGCTGACGACGGAACGCTAGCTTGTTTACAGAAGACTGCGGGGAATCGATCATTGGCTCATTAGCTCACATATACTGCACGCAGTGCACAGGCATTCTTGAGCGATGAAATAGAGGAATTCGGTCTTGTTTCTAGCGTTGTTCAAGGCGGGAGGGATGCAGTCGTGGCTGCAGCATTGCAATTGGCCAGGGGTTGCCTCGAAGAGTCCTGTTGCGGTGACTAGGACAAAGCGTCTCCAGGTATCACAGGTATGAGTGTCTGCCAACGCTCTTGGATCAATCCATTGTGTTATAATAGTGTTGCTGAGAATTTGCCGCAGCACACGGCAACATGGAACTTAGCTGCGCTTCAGGCTATGTTTATAGTTAATTTATCAACTATCAAGAAAATACTATGCGAGGACTTACAAAAGTTGATCAAAGCAGGAATAGCGAAATCAATGGAGTCCTACCATTAAGGCCCAAGCTCTGGTTGTTCGAGTGTGCTATGTTTCATTCTATGAGACTTCCGCTAATGAGAATTTGAAATTTACAATTAACCATCCTATTGCCAAAAATTCTTACTGTCAATCTGGTACATGCTTAAGACCAATAACACCGTTGAATGATTCATTCAGCGGGTCGTTGGTCTGTCGCGACTCGCCATAGTTAGTGAGCAAAAAAAAACAGTAGAGAGGAGAACGCGCAGAGTGCCGTGCACGTGGTGGGACGCAATCGCAGTATTCAAACTCCGCCCGAAGACTGGCCGACTTCTCTATGTTGATTAGGCCCAGAGTGGCCATTTTCCGGACGTTCTCCCCGATGTGCAATACTGGTACTAGGGCACAACTTGGGCATACTGCCAACCCGCCTGCCGCTGCCCGCCAACAGGGTCAATATCTCATAGTCACGCACTGGCCAAAGTCTAGATTCGCGCTCACATTCAAGTTTTTCGCGCCTGCTTCCTTAAATTCCATCCCTTGCCTCGCTTTGCTTCCTGTTGCTCCGCTAGGCCTGCCTAATAATTACTGCCGGTTCACAATCGCTGTTGACCGCATTGACTTTCACACTTTCCATGGAAGTGCCGATCGGTCTTGAGACAGGCTTTGTATCTGCAAAATAGTTCAGGAAGCAATGATTTTCCACCCCCCCCCCCCCATTCACACAGGATGATGAGCAATATATGTTAGTGTCGGACAGCCTTTCCTTCCTAACGAAAAGATAATCAGCAACCTCATTCTTGCTGTCTGCCCTTCCAGTGTCGCAATGAAGTTGAATGAACGAGTAAGCTCGGAGTAGCTTCGACCTTGTTGGTGTATTTCCCATGTCAAACTTAATGAAGTCAATCAAAAGGGCTCAACGTAAAGTCTAGGTCTCACCGGGCATCATCCAGGGTGAAGCTAGCATGCTTGTCGATTTTGCCGAACACTGAACGTTTCGTCTGCTGCTGCGAGTACAGACTTGTATATGGCCGGCCCGTTGTGTGTGAGCCAAACATCTCGAACTTACAGTCAAGACTTCGACCCCTGTAGCAGAGTGAGTCCTGCTCTCCACCCAAAATTCACACCCCAGCTGCCCACCGCTCCTCACCGGCAACAGCCAACACCCTAATGAAAGACCTGAGCATCTCCCAACCAGCCCTGATGTCCAGACTCATCCCAACAGTCTCAGAAGGAATTCCCAAAGCCTACTGATTCGTAGCGAATCAAAATAAAGAAGCAAGCCAGCGCCATCCGCATGATAACGATATCTGTGACGCACCTATTTCTGCCACCATGTAGTAGTCGTTATTAAGAGAAATACATTGACAGATGCTACCAAAAACAAAACAACCATCATACGGACCGCCGCACCAGAGCAGCATGAACCACGGAAAACTACAACGTATAGTATAAACAAGCAGCGGCCTTCCACCCCTCTGTTCTCAAACCCAAATCATTCCTCATCATCACGACGGTGGTCGACATCACAAGTGAGGCTAGCATCCAATGCGTCCTCAAGGCCATTAGGCGACGATGCTCAAGAGATGAAGTAGTTTTGTCGTTCTGTGATCTCTCCTAAGAGGTTCCCAGAAGTCGGAGAACGGCAACACTTCAATCCGTACTGCATCTTGTCCCGACTAAAACCGTCTCAGAAGGATCGTAATTACCGAATTACCGAAGAATCCAGTGGTGCTTACACCTGTTGTCTTTGAGAATATCCTGACAATGCCACGGTATCAACCTGCACGTAAGTAACATCTTCGTTTGGTTACTAGTAGCAGCGTTACGTGAATATAATTGGGGAGGGAATGACTCATGATGTCCAACCTACCATTTCAAGGATCTTCCAAGTCGGTGCACCTGGTATTTTCCCCCTACTAGGCAGATACGTGCTATCTTCCCGCGCTATTTTCGCACTCGCAAAGCGTTTTGGGTTTGGATTCGAAGGGAAGCTATGCTTTGATCCACGAGGTATTGTGAAATTTAAAGTTCGTGGGGATGCTCGCCGTGCGATAGCTTAACATCATGATTTTGTCTAAAGAAAATCTGTGGGATGTTGGCAACGTGCGTCGTGATGAGCCTGTAGATATCATATATGTATGATTTAAAGGAGTCTGTGTGAATCAGGTGTGATGAGGCTCCGTAAGGTTGGACGTAATGAAATCAAGAAGTTTACGAGCAAGTTACAGCATGTTACGCCCTTGCAATGATTTTGTGTTGCCCTTGGTATAATTTGTTTTCTGCCTAACTTTGCCGCAGCTGGTCTTGTGTTGCTCCCATCCTCGTCCATAAAATTATATCTGTTATATCTTCTTTCAAATATTGGTCAGGACTGCTATATCTGTGTAAAGTAATCTAATTTTGAGTCGTTGTCGCCTTATTCATGGTCATTGCCATCTCCACAGCATAGCGCTCAAGAATAGTCCGCTCAACCTCAACCTGCGTCTCCTTTCACTCGCCATCCTGGCATTTCCTGCACCTCCAGCCACAACTACTGACGAGCACCCCTGGTGGCTGCTCTAGATGTCGAACGAACAGCAAACACAGACCATCCGAATCACTGGTGGGTGATGCATGATTATTTGTACAGCCACAACTGCTCATCCGAGTCTGTGCACGCCCAGTCCTTGCCGCCAACTCCCTTGTGAAGCGAGAGGTTTTCAGTCTCCCAGATCCATTCGCTGTCGTCTCTGTCGATACCGATCAGACATACACCACCAGCCCGGTGAAGAGGAGTTTGAGCCCGACTTGGAACCAGCACTTTGATATGTGAGTTTCTTTGAGTTCTCTCGCTGCTATCAGTATTAATCGTATTTCGTAGCACCGTTCGACCATCTTCCACTATCATAATCCAGATATTCGACCAAAAGAGATTCAGAAAGCGAGATCAAGGTTTCCTTGGGCTTGTAAAGCTTACCAGCCAAGAGGCGATAGAGCACACGGCCAACAGTTACAGTACTCATAATCTTTAACTTCGATACTTCAAGCTAACACGACCTGCTTCAGGGCTTATAACTCACGACCTTTGCCAGTCATCTACTGGAACATCTGTTTACGGGAAGCTGATGTTTTCGTTCTCGCTTCCGCCGAACACTCCGTCGGATGCTGCGCAAAGCAATCTATCACCTAGTGTATCAGTAAACCGGTCTTTGCGTCCGCGTCAGAGCACACCCATGCTTCGCCCTGAGTCCTCAACAAGGGTACCCGCTCTTTCCCGTGTCCCATCTCTCGGTCTCCTTCACAACCGCCGAGGTTCAACTTCCAACTTGGAGTCCCGAACCTCGTCAGATATTGCAACAACACTAACCAGACCTCCTATGGGTATTGAACGTGAGCCTTCTAGCACGGGGCAATCTACCACTGGTACCAGTGTAGACGACGAAGACGAAGCACCCCTCCCTCGAGGATATGAGCGTCGTCTTGACGAACAAAGCGGTCGAGTCTATTACGTTGACCACAATAGAAGGTTGACCACATGGGTACGGCCCACAGCCATACCTTCTACATCATCTTCTGCTCGTGCTCCATCAATCTCCGTGACGCAGCCGCACGTCCAGAATCCCACTCGCAGCAGCGGTGGCTATGTAGATGTCCCCCTACCGGCAGGATGGGAAGAGCGTCGGACGCCAGAAGGACGCCCCTACTTTGTTGACCATCATACACGCCTGACGACATGGATAGACCCTCGTACGGTACAAGTCGCACCTTCTGCTATCTCTGCGTCCACGAGTGCGAATGCGAACATTGGTCCTCTTCCATCAGGCTGGGAGATGCGCCTCACTTCCACTGGCAGAGTGTACTTTGTTGATCACAATACCCGCACCACGACCTGGGATGATCCAAGATTACCCTCGAATCTGGATTCTAACGCCCCTCAGTACAAGCGTGATTACAGAAGGAAGGTGATCTACTTCCGCAGTCAACCCGCGATGAACCTGAAGGAGGGCAAATGCGAGTTGAAGCTGCGAAGAAGCCGAGTCTTGGATGACAGCTTCGCCGCTGTCATGAGAATAAGCGGAAATGAGCTGAAGAGGAGGCTCGTGATCAAGTTCGAAGGAGAAGATGGCTTGGATTATGGAGGTGTCTCGAGGTATGAATTTCGCTTTCACTGGTTGAGGCGACCTTGTCCTAATACTGCGATAGGGAGTGGTTCTTCCTGGTGTCTCATGAGATCTTCGACCCATCCTATGGCTTGTTCCAATATTCCGCACACGACAATTACACCCTTCAGATGAACTGGATGTCGGGCATCAATCCTGAGCATCTCACATACTTCAAATTCATCGGGCGATGTCTTGGGCTTGCCATATACCATAGGCGGTTTCTTGACGCCTACTTCGTACCCAGTTTCTACAAGATCATCCTTGGGAAAAAGTCAACATTGGCTGATCTCGAAGGCGTCGATGCTGACCTTTACCGTAGTCTAGTCTGGATGTTGTATGTTTCTGTTCTTATCGCTGCTAAGTCGAGTCGCTCAACAATTGACTTAGAGAAAATGATATCACCGATGTCTTGGACGAAACGTTCACTTCTACGGAAGACCGCTTTGGCGAGATTGTGGAAGTCGAGCTGAAGCCTGGGGGAGCTGATATACCCGTCACCGAAGATAACAAGAAGGAGTATGTTGAAGCGGTTGTGGAATATCGTACTAAGACAAGGGTCCGGGAACAATCCCAAGCCTTCATGCTCGGCTTCCAGGAGATCATACCTCGAGATCTGATTGAACTCTTTGACGAGCGAGAACTCGAGCTTCTCATAGGGGGGATGTCCGAGATTGATACGTACGTATCTCATCACGCTCATGTTTTATCACGCTAATAATGCGTTACAGCGATGACTGGATCCAATACACTGATTACCGCGGATACGAAAAGACGGACAAAGTCATTGAGTGGTTCTGGCAATGCATCCGTAGCTGGCCCCCAGAACGCAAGTCGCGCTTACTCCAGTTTGCGACGGGTACTTCCAGGGTGCCTGTCAATGGCTTCAAAGATTTACAGGGTTCGGATGGGCCGCGGAGATTCACCATCGATAAGTCTGGCGATCCATCACAACTCCCGAGGAGCCATACGTGTTTCAATAGGATCGAGTTGCCTCCTTACGAAGATTACGAGAGCCTCGAAAAAAAATTGACGTATGCCATCGAGTACGTTCGTTTTGTGTCCGATCCTGGAGACGTACGCTGATTTTTTTACAGGGAAACAGAAGGATTCGGTGTAGAATGAGTTGTATTTCTTGCTTCGATTTCTTTTCTTCGTTTGTTTATTTGTATACCAAAATGTTGTAATTCTTTACGCTGCACCAATACTGAACTATCCTTAATTTCTGCGTCCTCGCATCGGTACCAGAACTGGCAGTAGTACTATCTTGATGCAAACGACCATCGGGTGTCTGCCTGATAGAGCCAGCGATGATTGGTTTCGCCCGATCCGCTCGCGCATGGTCTTCAACGTTGCTTGGATTGACATTGTTGGTTTCATAGATGGGCCATGTAGAAGTTGATGTGGCGTGTACGAGAGAATTCGAAGCACATATACCTGGGCCAGTGATTTGGTCTCTCCCAAAGCAAGGGTACATTATGTCCATCGACACGGATTCAAGTATGGTGTTTTCTCTGAAACTCATACCAAATTCGTCCATGCGAACATCGTGGTTACATATCGCACCGCAGATGTTTCAAAAAAACTGAAACTGCAAACTCGAGATTCATTCATTGGGATACCAAATCGGTATTCGGTTGTTGAACGCTCACCACAGTGCTTAGCCTTGTTCTGTCCGCTGTGGCTTTGATCATGTATAAAAGTTACGACCCAGCAATCTGAATAAGGCCATTTTCAGGGCTTTGCCAGCTGTGAAAAGCCATGACCGGGCGCGAATGCATGGGAATCGGGACACATCAATAAAGAAAGTAGGTATGGGAAGAGAGTTTCACTTTGGCTGAACATCTCTTCCTATCCGTACTTCCTCTACTAGGGTTGCTCTCTTTGCGTAATCGATCGACATGTTTGCATCACTGGGATTGATAACAAATGTTCCGATATGAAAGGAATATCTTTGAAATTGCTCGAACACGCCTTGTGGGCCGAGGGCTTCAACATTGGAAACCCGCACCGAGCTGTCGATCCCGGAACTGTCGGTATTCCGTAACGTATCG
Organism: Suillus fuscotomentosus; assembly: GCF_016647785.1. Lineage (NCBI taxonomy): Eukaryota > Fungi > Basidiomycota > Agaricomycetes > Boletales > Suillaceae > Suillus > Suillus fuscotomentosus. Next base: position 48,863 of record NW_024539762.1, read on the forward strand.
TCTGCATTGCCAAGGGCTCGAGTGATGAGCGAATGATCTTTGACAGTGTGCGCATAATTACATATACAAAGCTATGATGAATGGAAAAAATCTGTGTGGTCTCCGAGTCAAAAGAGCGTCGATGATGGCTAGGATTCGTGAGGAACAATATGGCACCTGTTGATGAGCATTACTTCATGTCGAGCACACGACCAAAGATATCGTACCCTAGCATACCACGCCCACCCCAGCCCTTATGCGGAGTGAGTTTCAATGACATAGTTTCCTCAGATCTTGATATGATGACCTGAATCTCGCGCTAAAGAATGTTAACAGATAGGCGGTGCGGGAAAAGTAACCTGAACCGACATTTTCATTAACAGATACTAGATCAGCCAGCGGTTGCAAAGAATTTGCTGTAAATGATGATCGCGCGAGAGATCCAAACTTCAATATCAGATCTTCTCGTCGAAGTCCCTGTAAGTAAAACCCTGTCGATATCGTCCTTGAAGCAAGCTTCATACCGACGTACTGCTTCTGCTGCGGGGCTACCTGGAGCCACACCATCCACTCTTGCAAAAGCAAGTAGCGATTCCGCGCCATCCGTCAAACTCGTGTGCTGCGCGGCCTCCTCAGATGCGGCGGGTAATGATCCAACCGTAGATGGATCATATACCGCCTGGAGAGCTGTCTCAATCTCATTCATGACAGCTTTGTAATCGTTTCGCAGCTCGTTGATGCGTCTGCGGGCATGCCGTATTGCATATACGTCGACATCTGCCCGAGGAAAACCTTCCCGATCAACCAGGGGTGTGGTCATATCAACATTATTGACTTTAAGGATCGAAAACTGCGCGTCGAGTTCGGCTTCGATATTCTCTTTTTGAGACATGAGAGCACGAGCGTGCTCTCTTGGGTTGGTTGGGGACGGCAGCATGAATCCCATTCTCGTATTCTGCCGGAAAGATGAGTTGGAGAAAAGGAGAGTGTAATTCAGACGCGTTTACGTAATCCGCGAGGAGTTCAGCCAATGAAAATTCTTCATCGTTTATGGTAACAGGCTCTCGTCCCAAACATGTGCCTCGGGTAACTCTCAAAAGTGTATGTTCCGTCATCCAATCATCTGGCTATACAAGTTCTAGACAGGATCGAAGACACCAATAGCTTCAATTGTCATCATAGCACGAAAGGTAGGCCCGCCCGACTATCATATAATATACGTTGCTGAGGAGCAATAACAGCCCAGGTGTTTGGGTCCATACATGACTCCGTAGTCCAGTCCGTCTCCACATCTGAGCCGTCCTTGTAAATCCATGTGGATATTCTGGTCCGTGGTTCTATTAATCAAGACAGTGATGTTTAAGATCCGGGCGGTGCGTCGCGACATGATTGGTGCACTAATAGAAGAAGCACATTGCTTCCCGCTTCGGCCATTGCAGAGTCCAGACAGGGCCTCTTCGATGGGAGCGGAGCGCCGATATCAGAACATCAAAGCGCAGTTTGCGTTTCTACTCAATTTCTACCACGGGCATTCATCTTGCTCGGCAATGAATGATAATACACTCCACTACTATTTGCGTCCGTATATGTTCTTGGCGTCTGATAAATCTCTGGATGTTAACCATTCAGCTATTACCGCTGTGTTCTGCAGTTGTCTCTGGCGCTGGGCGGCCCTTCGCTCATTCCCGCTATAATCATGTACCTTCCCGTTGTAGGTTTCACATGGTTTATCCCCTGTGACAAGTGCTCGCCCAATGCCCATACACCCTGCGGGACGCAGTTCAGGGTCGGCACATGCTATGACGAAGTTGACAACTCACATCAAGAATCAAGTGACGGCTCGGAGGAGTGGGAATCAGGCACTGTGATTGCGCAGTGCAGTGTGCAAAATACCAAAGGGCGAAAGTACCGCGTGGGTCTGTCTGAAACCGATGTGAGGCCTAGCACCATTCAACAGAGTAAAACAAGTTGCTTCCCGGTGACTCCATCTCCATCGGACTCTATCACAGATCGTGCAACTCCAACAGCCACTGATCCGTTGAATCGCCTTTCAGCGCTCAGCTCCTACTTTGTTTTTGATCTTCGCACGACGCAAACTGATCGGTACAACATATTTCCAAGGCGCAGGCACGTGCTGTATACGTGGCATCACGTTCAAGGGCTTGGCACCTAAGACATGCAACTTGAGGTGGCGAAACACGCCTTTAGTTTGCAAGAGCCATTCAGGGTATTATGTGCCGTACATAATCATGGAACGACCGATTACAGTTCCGAGCATCCTAACCGGTTTCATGGAGTAAAGGATTGGGGTAGTAGATCGGCTGCCGAATTTACAACAACTAGGGACGACGGGGTAATAGTATTAGGTAATATCAAGAATGCGGGGAGTACCCACGTACCCGACACGTACCTAGCCGCATAGTTCTGAGCTTATCCCAGCTAAGTAATTTGAAACTTCCTTTATTGTTTTCGCGAGTCACCTGCCTACATGGTTTAGGTATAAGTGATCTAGTATATATGGCCTTGTGTTCTGGGTCAACGTACTATGTACATATGACCTTACAAGCAAGCTTGTTCATTGGCAGCCCGTCCGGTCGCCGCGGTAATACCACCACATCTCGTTACTCGGCCTCGGTTAGCGACGCCTTGGGGCTCGAGGGTTCTCAGAGTAGTAACGTTACTTAGTTATGTGGGTTTGTACATGTAGTAAAGTAATTTGGACGTGGCGTGATTACCTTTGAAGACAATTATAAATATTATAAGTAGTTGGGCTTAGATAAGCGAAGCCCAAGCGCCTAGCAGAGCGTCGCGAGGCAGACCACTTTCTTAGCACCTGCTGCGGTCACCGGTCTCCTAGGATAAGAGGAACGCTAGGATGGCGGGACCCCTTTCGGCCGTTTCAGAACCGAAAGAGAATGATGGCGTCTCCGCGCAGAGACGATGCTGGAATGCCGTAATAAATCCACGGTCTAAAAACATCATCCGAGAGGATTATTGATTCAATATTCAGCGCTTTGATCACTTTTTAATATAAGTAGACTAGAGGGCACGTAGCATGTCTAGAAACCCCCAGTGCGGTTAGTTTAGTGTGACAACGGAAATCTGTGTTCTTAGCGTGGAAGCAATCCGTTTCATCCGAGTCATACTTAAAACCGTACCACGTCTCGGCAGCCTTCCGCATCCACCGCACCCACAATCCTCCTCTTACCCGAACACCCATCTCTCACCATGTTGTCCCAAAATTTCATGCTAGAGAAAGATCCTTTGTCTCTCGAGCGGATCCGTCAAATTTTGGTCCGCCTTGAAGATACCATCATATTTGATTTGATAGAGCGGGCGCAGTTCGCTCACAACCCCCGAATCTACATACGTGGCTCCTTCGAGGAATTGAGGGATATGGAATTTGATGGAAGTTGGCTCGAGTGGTTCTTGAAAGAGATTGAAACTTTCCATGGTTCGTACTTTGACCAATGCTAAACATAGGCAATGTGCTAAATCCCATCACTACACAGCTAGAGCTCGTAGATATACAAGGTATATCTTCTTACAATCAGATCTGTTTCGCGGTTTAACGTCATAATAGCCCAGATGAATACCCTTTCACGTCCAATCTCCCCGTCCCAGTACTGTTACCCCTGGCTTTCCCAAAAATACTATATCCAAACACTATCAATGCAAATCCATCAATTCTGTCCTTCTACACTCGTTCCATTGTTCCGCGGATAACAAGGCGGGCAACTCTGGCCCTAGCAGCGATCAAGCGCTCAAATGGGATTATTGGAGATGAAGAATACGAGGACGATGGTAATTACGGCAGCGCAGCTACAATAGACGTTGAAGTTCTGCAGGCAATTAGTAAACGCGTGCACTATGGTCAGTCACTTCTATTGAGCCCGATATCCTTCTAATCTTTTTGAGTGCAGGAAAATTCGTTTCTGAATCAAAATTCATTACAAACCCCGCTGCCTTCATCCCCCACATCCTGACGCCTAACCGAGCCGCACTCGAGGCGTTGATTACGAAACCGGAGGTTGAGCGCAAGCTGCTTCAGCGTTTACGCAAGAAAGCTGCCATATACGCACAAGAATTCAGCGCCGATGGTGATGCCATAGTCAACTCTCATATGAATGGTAGTGCAAAAATTGATGTTGATGGTGTGGTGGAGTTGTACGAAAGCTATATCATCCCTCTGACAAAAGAGGTCGAGGTACGCGTTTCTTTGTATCCAGGTGGATCCTCGACTTAATGTATTTTACCAGGTCGATTACCTATTGCACAGATTGGATGGATTGTCACAGGAAGAGATCGATGCTCTCACTGCATAGTAACGAATCGCATGGTTGGCTTTATGAACCCAACTTACTTACGCTGAATGACCCGCCTGCCTACCTTGAGGTACTACCATACATAATCACAATAGTCTTTGTTTTTGTTTTTCGATCGGTTATGTAGTATATTTAGGGTTGTTGTCGCTACCTGCCGACATGCGTATTTATCTTGTGGTATTCCACCACCTTTGATATTAGACATCTGGTCGTGGGTTTTTCATGGATCTTAACTGGAAATGATGAGGTGGAGATCTGAGGTTATTTCGGGAAGAGAAACCTGTTCATTGGTGGATGCCGCAGCAGCAGGTAGTGTGAGCAGTGCTGACGGATATTACATGGTCCTTACTACAACCTTACTACGTGGCATGGCCTTGGTGACAGGCGCACGAAGACAACCACTAACGTGACATTGCTTTGTTAGACTGTCCGAATATTTCGGGCTCAAGTACTTGATTCTTGATGCCATCAAAATCTTAGGGTGTGACATGGGTGCAATGGAGTGGCATCCGTACCCAAGGCCTAACTCGTGGGTAAATAGCACTCTGAAGGCCTACCTGCATCCATCCTGGTCGACAGTGTCAAGGCGGGTGGGTGGATCTACGGGTGACAAATGCATCGTGCGAAATTACAGATACAACTCGGACTTGCGAGGATATGGGTAGTACCACACAATATCTGTGACCACTATCAGAGTCAATCAGGCTCTTTTCAATCAGGTCAGGATGGAGGGTACACTGCTGAACAGCATGCTTTCGATGCCACTAGAATTTAGAATGACAACTTCAAGGAAGACACAATGAAATACCATTAATATTATGCTCTCATCACCTTTCCGCTTTGGCTCGTCGCTTCTTTTTGGAAGATTGCGGAAGAAGGATTGGAAACGCTGTTAGTTTACGACGGGTGGATGCATAGCTGGTAACCCGCAGCCGGGTGCCGATTCAGAAGACATGCCCGATGATGAAATAAAACGCTTCCTCACCATTGAGACAAATCCAATGAATAATGGTCCAGGTACATGTATAAAAGATAGATGCGAACATAGATCTTGCACATCAGAATCGGACCGTGCACAACGAATTGTAAACATCGAGAACTTAATAGATACATTGATAGTGGCCGTGGCTCCCTGTAAACTTTAATAAATATTCACCTGAAACATAGTTTATGAAGTAAGCATCATATCACAGCGCTGCGGGGCATGAGATGTTCG